>NW_004949113.1:3075272-3082674 GCF_000317375.1 Microtus ochrogaster
GTGTGTGTATGTGTGTGTGTATGTGTATGTGTGTGTGTATGTGTGTGTGTATGTGTGTGTGTGTGTGTGTGTGTGTGCATTTTAAAGAAAGGGGAGGCTGAAGCTTAGAGAAGTTTTTTTGACCTTCCTAAAGACAAGAGGAGGACTTGATCTGTGCCAGTCTGATTTCAAAACTGCTCCTCTTTTCCTCCTCCCCTGTCCTCCTGCCCCTCCCTGTATTCCTCCCCTTCACCTCCCTCTTCTCCCTTCACCAACCCTTCCCTCCCCTTCCCTTATCCCACAATCCTCTTTCCCAGTGTCTCCCTTTTCACTCAACTGAGATAGAAATCAACGAATCAATGAATTTAATGTTCTTTCTAGTTTACTTATTTATTGTTACTGTGCATGTGTGTGTAGGAAGTGTGTGTGTGTGAGTGCCACAGCTCACAAGTGGAGGTCAGAGGACAACTTTCTGTTGTAGATTTTCTCTACCCGCTGTGGTTTCAGGGGTCCCGAACTCAGGTCACCAGGCTTGCTCAGCGAGTACTTTCCCCAGTGATAGTCAGTGCAAGGCCCGTGAGATAGCTCTTGGGGAAAGAGCTTGCTGGTCAGGCATGGCAACCTCAGTTCAACCCCTGTAACCTACATAAAGAAGGAAGGAGAGAACCACTTCATAAAGTTGACCTCGGACCTCCAATTATATACTATCCTCTCCGATGATAAACAAACAAACAAAAAAAATTAAGTTAAAAAGGCAGTGCAGATGGGCATGGTGGCACATGTCTGGAACTCCAGAAATGCAGAAGCTGAAGTAGGAGGGTAGTGAGTTCAAGGGCAGTCTGGGCGATGTATAGAGCCCCTGTCTCAAAAAGCCAAGGGCTAGGGCTGTAGCCCAGCGGCAAAGTACATGGAGCATAACATTCTGGGTTTGTTTCCTAACAACACACACACACTTCCAAGGTAATATACTTATGCGGTTTAAGTTCTATATAAAGCCAGGCATAATTCTAGCACTCTGAAGGCTGCAGCTGAAGGAGTTTCAATTTGAGGCTAACCTGAGCTACTCAGAAAGACCTCTTCTCAAAACAGTAGCAACGTCTATGGGGCTGAAAAGATGAGGGCACACTGCCCTTACAGACGACCAAAGTTGGATTCCCAGTACTCATGAGGAATCCAGTGCCCTCTTCTGGACTCCATGGGCACCTCCATTCACATGCATGCATACCCAGCCTCACATACATGGACACACAAAAACATTTTAATCCTACTGCTCAGAGGCAGGTAGATCTCTGAGTTCCAGGCCAGTCTGTCTACAGAGAGAATTCCAGGACAGCCAAGGCTACACAGAAACACCATCTCACAAAACCAAAACAAAACAAAAAAGCCTTTAATCCCAGCACTCGAGAGGCAGAGGCAGGCGAATCTCTGTGAGTTCGAGACCAGCCTGGTCTATAAGAACTAGTTCCAGGACAGGCTCCAAAGCTACAGAGAAACCCTGTCTCGAAAAAAATTTCAAAAAAGTTTTTTCGAGACACGGTTTCTCGGTAACAGCCCTAGGTATACTGGAACTCACTCTATGAATCAGGCCGACCTGGAGCTGAGAGACCCACCTGCCTCTGCCTCCTGAGTGTGGATTAAAGGAGTGCACTGCCACACCTGGCTTGAAAAAAAACCTTAAAAATAGCAACATCTCACAAAATAAACAAACAAAACTCAACCCCACTGAGTATTACAAAGTATTTAGTGCTGCTGTACTGCAACTTAAATGCACTTGACAATGGTGAACATGGCTTTTATAATGGGGAATTCAGAGGCAGGATTCTCTCCTCTTGTCTTCCATAATGTCTAGTGGACCCCACCCCAACAAGGTTAATCATTTCTTTTAGTTTTGTTTTTCTTGATGAATCTTTTCACATTAAAAAAAAAGCATTTATTTGACCCTGTCTCGAAAAGCCAAAACCACCCCCCCCCAAAAAAAAACCCCAAACCCATTTATTTGTTTTTTTTTTTCCTTCGAATGTGTGGGAGTGTTTGTCTATACGTATGGATGTTCACCATGTGCAGGCCTGGTTCCCTCATAGATCAGAAGAGGGTGCTGGATCTCCTGGAACTGGAGTTACAGATGGTTGTGAGTCACCGTGTGTGCTGGAAACCAAACCCAGGCTCTTAGCAACAGCAGCCAGTGTCTTTAACCACTTACAGAGCTATTTCTCTGCCCCCTTTATTTGCACAGATATTTTTAAAAAAATGGTTTCATTTATTTTGAGGCAGGGTCTCACCATGCAGACCAGATTGGCCTCAGACCTTCTCATAATCTTAAAGCACACAGGATTTCATCCCTTCTTATTATACATCCCCTCTCTCTTTTCACACAGAGTAACAAAGTATCCTGCTGTCTGCCTTTTGGACTGTGTCTTGGAGTTGGTTCTCTGTGCACCCGGACGTTCTCTCCTTGACTGATACCGGGACTCTCTGTACGAACCAATGCAAAGACTGGCGAGATGGCTCAGTGGGAAAAGGCATGTGCTGCCAAATCCAGTGAGTTCAACCCAGTGATGGAAGGAGAACAGGCTCTAGAAGGCTGTCTCCTGACCCCCAGACATGCACCCTGGCTCACGTACACTCCTCGCCCCCAACAAAGAAGTAAATACCAAACCAAAGAAAGAGCTCTTTCTTCCTTCAGTCCTTCCTTCCGGATGGACCTTGGGATGCTTTAGTTGGGGGCAGATATGTTCCACACAGTGGGAAGGAGCAGGCTCAGCAGCTCAGGGGTGAAAATGCACCTGTCATTCATCCTTGAAAACGGGCAAGCCCACAGCCTAGCCTGGCCACCCTCTGTCAGAAACTATTGCTGTTTCCTCAGCATTGTATCCCTGCTGAGGAAGTAGCAGATATGCTTGAGGCCTTACATTCGGAATCAAGAGTCGCTTCGTGGCAGCGGTCCGTAGTCCGCATGTGGTCAGCGGGTGACTGGAGGAGTCCCAGCCCTCATCCATCCCCTCGCTGGGATCCTTGCATGGGAGGTGGGGAGGGGGGCGGTCCTGATAGAGTCAACAGCGTGGGGGCGGGGAGAAGTGGGCACCTGCTCTACTGCAGGTGGAGATCTCCCCACGGGTATGCTAGGGACTGTCTGTTAGCTTTTTCTTCTTCTCTGCTCACTGGGTCAGGAAATCCCTCAAATGGAGGTTGTTCGTGTCAGGTTTGCAAATCCTTGGTTCATGCTCTCAACATAGACAGTGCCTGAACACTAGTCATGTGCCAGATGCTCTACTAAGTGCTTTAGTGTACTCCATCTTCCTAACATCCTCCAGCGGATGCTGTTAGGTTCCTCGGGACTTATTTTTAGTTTGATTGATTTTTGTCTGCCCCCCACTGTCCAATCAACCTCCCACGTGAACACTGTTGCATGGTGGGACTTTGTGGTGCCCCTTGGCTCCAAGCCTGCCAAGGTTACCTTCTTCTGTTAAACCATTACAGTGTCTTTACTCTATAGTTGAGGTTGGCCTTGAACTCACAACTCCCTTGCCTCAGCTTTCTGCATGTTGAGATTACAGGTCCGAATCACTCCTGACTTCTTAGTTTAGAGATGAAGAGAATGATTAAATAACTTATTTGGGTCACACAGCAACAACATGGCCTTCCCCTTTGGCAGTCTCCCAGGCCACTTCAGTGGTCTTTCTTTGGGGAGAAAGTGGGAGGGAAGCTCTATCCAGCTTCCTTCATTGTAAAGCAGCAACCTGCAGGTCAATAAAACCCTATGTTGTGCTTGGGATCTGGCTTCCTAAACAAGTAGTTGTTACAAGACAGTTACTTAATGTGTTTGTTTCTCACCAAAAATAAAAATGGGTAGTTTCCTGGGGGTTATTGTGAAGACAAAATAATGGGTTCATAGAGTAAATACAGGGTCATGGGCACTAGTATTTGCTAGGCAATGAGTCTCTCTCTCTCTCTCTCTCTCTCTCTCTCTCTCTCTCTCTCTCTCTCTCTCTCTTTCTCTCTAGGCTTGGTGCCTGTGCAGGCCAGAATGAACACTGGAATCCCTGGGACTATAGGTACAGAAGGCTATGAGCAGCCATGTGGGTACTGGGAAGCAAATCCGGGTCCTCTACAGGAATGGCCAGTGCTCTTAACTACTGAGCTGTCTCTCCAGCCCCATTTGCAGTTATTTCTGAGTCAGAGTCTCTCTGCGTAGCCTAGGCTGGCCTCTGACTCATGATCCTCTTGCCTAATCCTCCCAAGTGCATGCACCACACACCTGGCTCCAGTTCCAGCACTTTAAATACTTAGTTTATTTATTATATTATTGCGTGTATATATGCTATATGTGTGTGTGTGTGTGTGTATGTGCGTGCACACACGCATTTGCTCTGACGTGTATGTGGAAGGCAGAGAATAACTGTGGAGTTGGTTCCTTCCTTTCCTACCTTTATGTGGGTTCCAGAGGCTGAATTCAGGCTGTCAGCTTATGAGACAAGTGTTTTTATGAGGTGAGCCATCTTGCTTGTCTGGGTTTCAGTACTTTTGAGGTGATGAGGAGGGTCTGTAGTACCTGGACTGTCGTTTTGTTTTCCTTGCCCATCTTGTAATTTTGAGAGAAGAAACTTTAGTGAATCAGAAAGTGGACAGAGGCAACAGTGCCACCTTGTGGCAAGAGCTCAACATTACCATCCCGGAAGGAAGGGCGTTGGACAGTATTAACCAATTCTTTTATGCCAGATGCTAGCTGAATGTTTCTCATGCATGGCTTAGTTTACTGAAGGCTCTTAGTACAAAGTAGGTGCTGCAATATGCCCCTTTTAGGGCTCTTGAGAGCGCCGAGGCTGAGAGATTTCCTCACAGTCAAGGAACTCAGAATTGAACCCACAACAGCGTGCCCCAGCGTTCACAACTGTTTATGTTACCTCTTTATGTTACCTCTGTTGCAAGTGAGAACCACTTCCAGTTTCAGATTCTTCTTAGACTTACCTAATTTTAGTTTTCAGTAGGCAAGGTGCTCCAGGTGGGAGGCAGAGAGTCGGGTTTTGGTGTCAGCTCCTCTTTGTGAGACCGGGGACCTGAGCCCTTCCCTATTCTGAGATTTCAGGTGAGAAGATGGTAATGACCTCTTTGCCTCCTAGTAGCCTTCTAGGCTCCAAGGAAGAGCTTGGAAAACTCAAAATTGGATTTACATGAAACAGCCCATTTCTGAGGCCACCACCGAATTCACGGCCTGGGTGGAGAAGCCACAAAGCAGGGTGCTCTGTCTCATCCCACGGCAGAGGGTATGGCCTGGGAGGAGAAGTGATCCTGTTAGAGAGATCCTGTTCTTCTGCCTCTTCTTAGAGGCCACTAATGCCACCACTATGCCCCGCCCTCCAGACTTCATTCACACTAACACCCCTCCCCGTCTTCAATCATTAACGTGCCCCGTTTGGGAATTAGTTTCCAAAACCGGCTAAGAGGAATGTGTCCTCTAGATAGGGAGCGTAGCTCTGAGAGTGTGAGGCGTTCTTTCCCTCACAACGCAGCCACAACGAGGAAGGGAGACCTCTGGTGCTGGGCTAGCTTTCTCCTGTTGTCAGAAGTCGACCCTCTTTACTTCATCTAGACAGGAGATGGCGCCACCCACGGTCAGGGTGGGTCTTCTTTCCTCAGTAAACCTCTTTGGAAACACCTCACAGATACACCCAAAGGCGTGCCTCCTCGGTGATCTTAAATCCTGTCAAATTGATGGATCATCGCACAATCAACCACTGAGACTCATATACATATTATAGTACTACTCAGCAGTAAAAAACAAGGACTTCTTGAAGTTTGCGTACAAATGGATGGAAATAGAAAACACTATCCTGAGTGAGGTAAGCCAGACCCAAAAAGAGGAACATGGGATGTACTCACTCATATTTGGTTTCTAGCCATAAATAAAGGACAGTGAGCCTATAATTCGCAATCCTAGAGAAGCTAAATAAGAAGGTGAATCCAAAGACAAACATATAGGCATCCCCCTGAATATTAACCTTCATCAGGCGATGAAAGGAGACAGAGACAGAGACCCAAATTGGAGCACCGGACAGAAATCTCAAGGTCCAAATCAGGAGCAGAAGGAGGGGGAGCACGAGCAAGGAACTCAGGACTGCGAGGGGTGCACCCACACACTGAGACAATGGGGATGTTCTATCGGGAACTCACCAAGGCCAGCTGGCCTGGGTCTGAAAAAGCATGGGATAAAACCGGACTTGCTGAACATAGCGGACAATGAGGACTACTGAGAACTCAAGAACAATGGCAATGGGTTTTTGATCCTACTGCACGTGCTGGCTTTGGGGGGGCCTGGGCAGTTTGGATGCTCAACTTACTAAACCTGGATGGAGGTGGGTGGTCCTTGGACTTCCCACAGGTCAGGGAACCCTGATGGCTCTTCAAGCTGATGAGGGAGAGGGACTTGATCGGGGGAGGGGGAGGGAAATGGGAGGCGGTGGCGGGGAGGAGGCAGAAATCCTCAATAAATAAATAAATTTAAAAAATAAAAAATATAAAAAAAATCAACCACTGAGACTCAACCAGCTCAACAGAAGGCAGGCAGCTCAGCACAGGAAAGGTGACATTTACGTGGCTGGAAGGACTCTGATCACTGACAGGCAGCTGTGTTTTATTTTTTCTTCTCCCAGCAGGACACTCCTGAGGAAATCCCAGTTTTGAGAGGTCCATTGCTTCAATAATCTGAGACTTGGAGGGAAGGGCAAGGTAGCTCTATAGAGGTCTTCATTCTTGTCAGGACGGGTGCACCAAGGGCAAGCAGAGAGGGGGCTGTTAGATTGGACTCCTGAAATAGCACCGGAGCAGACCTCTGTCCCAGAAGTTCCTCTGGGATGGCACTGAAGCCTTTTTTTCTGTGTAAATGAGCAAAAGTGAATCATTGGGGGTTTGAAGTCAGACTTTAGAGTTATTTTAGCAGCCAGTCACTCATCCTTCCAAGCAGTTAGACCTGGCGGCATGGGGTCTTAGGTCACTGGTAGCTGTGGTTCTCTTAGTCAGGAAGGCGTCGCGGTTAACCCTGCAACAGGGTTATGCCTTACATGCCCTATCAGGTTACTGAGACTCTCAACTTGAGCGTCTTCCATGGGGTCTCAGGTATCATAACCAGCAAGTACCTGACTTTACGAACTCCAGAGCTCCTTGTGAAACCTTGCCAGACTTAACCCAGCTGCCTAGTTGCCAGATCCTAACCATTCAGGCTCTTTACAGAGCTTCTGCATAGAAACGCTCCATTTCACCTGATTCCCCATGTTCCTATCCTGAGGTGGCTTAGCTCACTTGTAAGAGGAGGAACAACCCCACTCTACCTTACGTTGCTGGACTCTCCTCAGAGACTCCGCCACACTGCCTGTCTGTGGTGCTGGGGCCTGGACTCCTCAGAGCCTCCACCAAATGCCTGCGTGGGGTG
>NW_004949113.1:3083014-3102386 GCF_000317375.1 Microtus ochrogaster
GTGGGGTGCTGGGGCCTGGACTCCTCAGAGCCTCCACCAAATGCCTGTGTGGGGTGCTGGGGCTTGGACTCCTCAGAGCCTCCACCAAATGTCTGCGTGGGGTGCTGGGGCCTGGACTCCTCAGAGCCTCCACCACACTGCCTGTCTGTGGTGCTGGGGCCTGGACTCCTCAGAGCCTCCACCAAGCCATCTTTCTGTGATCAATAAAACTCTTCTAACAAACCTCTTAAAAGGGAAAAAAATCTCAATGTTCCCCTGCAGCCCCAAGTGCCTTTCAGCCCCTTCTCTGAATTAAGTTGTTTCCTATTTAAGCAGAAAGGGTCTCAGGGGTAATTCTTGTCCTCACAGAACAAATTGTTCTCTTGTTGGATCTCCTGTTCCCTACAGCTGGCAGTGGTTCACTTTCGGTTCTAATGTCGCTCTGGAGTGAGTAAAGTTCTCAGAACGAAGTATACCTCTATGCTGTGTGGCACTGTCAATCTTCTGGGAAGGCTGAAAGGGTTAACGTAACTCAAGAGATTGTTCACCAAGCTCACACTGGGGACTCAACAGTCTTGGCTCATTCTCTGCCTTCTTTGCAATCAGTTCCCTGTTAACACTCACTTAGCCCTTCCTCCAGGACGAACTTTTAAAAACAAGT
This sequence comes from Microtus ochrogaster, assembly GCF_000317375.1. Classification (NCBI taxonomy): domain Eukaryota; kingdom Metazoa; phylum Chordata; class Mammalia; order Rodentia; family Cricetidae; genus Microtus; species Microtus ochrogaster. The sequence continues at coordinate 3,083,655 of NW_004949113.1, forward strand.
TTATGCTGGGCTTTGGGGGTCTTGTATTTATTTGTTTATTTATTTTGCGTACCAGTGGGAGGTCAGAGGACAACTTACACCTACTGTGTGGGTCCTGGGGATTAAACCCAGACTTGGCATCAAGAGCCTGAATCTGCTGAGCCTTCTCACCAGTCCCAGGCTGCCCTTTTGTTGGATACAGGGGCATATCATTGTGACAGCCAGATGGTCAGCCATCATTACCATTAGCACTAGGGAGGCAGAGGCAGGCAAATCTCTGAGTTCGAGGCTAGCCTGGTCTATAGAGCAAGTTTCAGTACAGTCAAAGCAACAGAGAGAAACCCTGTCTCAAAAAAAGTAACGCCAAACTGCTAATCCCAGTGTAAGACTGTGTTACACAGGCCTTCACTTATCCCAGGAAAGGGACAGGCAGGGGAGAGGACTTGGACACAGGCATCAGAAGGCAGTGAGTTCCAGGACAGTTAGGGCTACACAGAGAAGTCCTGTCTTGAAAAACCAAACTAAACTAAAGCAAAGCAAAACAACCTCCCCCCCCCCCTTGCACCCCACCACCCCTCATTGCTCTCCCAGTTCTAGGAATGTCAGGGAGCAAAGAGCCCCTGATAGTATTGTATGCACTAATGTATTAGTTATGCATAGAAAGAAACATTTAAAAAGGGGAGAAAAACATAGTGAGGCCGGAGATCAATAGCGGGAGAGGATAGGACTTGGTTTTGCTTCCAGGTTATAGCCCATCATCAAGGCAAGCCAAGGCAAGATCTCAAGGCAGAACCTGCAGCAGAGACCACAGAGGAATGATGCACACTGCCCTGCTGTCTGCTTCTACTCAGCCTGCTTCCTTATACAACCCAGACCCCCTGCCCAGGGGTGGCACCACCCTGCCCGGGCTCCGCCCACATCAATCATTAACCAAGAAAATGCTTCACAAACATGTTCCCAGGCCAATCTGATGGAGGCAGTTCTTCAACTGGGGTTTCCTCTTCTTAGGTGACTCTAGTTTGTGTCAAGTTGTGGGCAAAATCAACCAGCACAGTTGGGTATTGTTCCTTCAGCCAATAGCCAGCCCATTGGGGCATGGTCTCTCTCCCTTTAAAAAAGCGGCCACTTCCCTCTGCTCCCTCTCTGGCTTCCTAGTCTGCTTCTGCGACTAGGCTCCGTTCCTGATTGCGCAGAGGGCTGTTGTCTGGGACAGTGATCTGTAAGTTTTTCCCCCTTAAATAAATAACCATTCTATTAATCATAATTCCAAACTGGTGTGTTGATGCCAGAGATTTTGTGGTGTTTGGCATTTTCTTAGTCTTTATTTGCTTAATAAACACGTCAGCATATTTTTCTCTGCAGCTTCTAGGATTTATCATTCTTTTCCATTCCAAGCATTGCTTCTAGTATTTTCTTTAGAGCTGGCTTCATGTTCATAATTGCTTTAACCTGCTTTTGTCATGAAAAGCTTTTCTTGGGCTGGAGAGATGGCTCAGAGGTTAAGAGCACTGCCTACTCTTCCAAAGGTCCTGAGTTCAATTCCCAGCAACCACATGGTGGCTCACAACCATCTGTAATAAGGTCTGGTGCCCTCTTCTGGCCTGCAGGCATAACGCAGAAAGAATATTGTATACATAATAAATAAATAAAAAAAAAAAGAAAAGCTTTTTCTTTTCCTCCTCTTCCATTATGAGAGATAGTTTTGCTGGATATAGCAGTCTGACTTGTTGTAATCTTTCAGAATTTGAAGTACATTTCTCATATCTATTTGGATTTTAGAGTTTTCATCAAAAATCCAGCGGTTCTGATGGGCACATGTTAATATGTAACTTGGCCCCTCTTTTGTTGTTTTCCGTATATTTTCTTTTCCCAAATGTGTAGTGTTTTACTATAAAGCCACATGGGAGGTTCCTTTTTTCATTTTGGATCTGTAGTTTTCTGTGAGCCTCTTCTAACTGCATGGGAAGCTCTTCTTTAGATTTAGGACATTTTCCATGATTTTATTGAAATTATTTTATATTCCTTTGGCAGAAAATTCTATGCCCATAATTTTTACAAATTTTGGGGGGTTAGTTCATGGCCATCATGGTGGGAAACATGGCGGCAGGCAGGAAGGCATGGTGCTGGAGCAGTAGCTGAGAGCTTACTTATATCTGGTCCACATGACAGAAAGAGGGAGGGAAAGAAGAAGAGGGAGGGAGGGAGGGGAAGGGAGAGGGAGAGAGAGACAGAGAGAGAGAGACAGACAGAGAGAGAGAGAGAGAGAGACAGAGAGAGAGAGAGAGAGAGAGAGAGACTGCTGTGGGCTTCTCATACCTCAAAGCCCACCTTTTGTGACACTCCTGCCAATAATGCCACACCTCCTAATCCTTCCTAAACAATCCACCAACTGGGAACCAAACATTCAAATATCCTAGCCTATAGAGGATATTCTTATTCAAACCACCATAAGCTGTACAAAACCTACCCAGCCTTTGCCTAGCTCCAGCATCTCTCCCTCCTCAGGCCCCGTTCTGAGCCCTCAGACTTGTGTTGCCCTTTTTGGTTATCCACATGACTGCCAGCATCTTTGGAAGACTTGAACTGTTCACCTGCAAATAGACATCATAGTGTCTGTGGTAGCTTGAATGTAATTGGTCCCCACAAGCTCACAGGGAATGGCGGTCCTGAAAGCTGTGGTTTTGTTGGAGGAGGTGTGGCCTTGTTGGAGGAAGTGTGCCACTGTGGAGGTGGGTTTCTAGGTCTCATATATGTTTAAGCCATGCCCCGTGTTTCATACCACATCCTGTTGCCTGCAGATCAAAACTCTCAGCTCCTTCACCAGCACCATGTCTGCCTGCACACTCCCTTGTTCCTCACCATGACAATAATGAACTGAACCTCTGGTGGTAAGCAGGCCACCCCAGCTCAATGTTTGCCTTTATTATAAGAGTTGCCATGGTCACAGTGTCTCACCACAGCAATAGAAACCCTAACTAAGACAGTGTCCTTCAAGGTACTCCTTGAATATGTTGTGGGGTACCACAACTTCTTGCCTGTAAGAGCCCAGTAGCTCCCCAGGCTCAGTATGGGGTTAGTTTGGCAACTGTACATCTATGTTGTGTACTATGTACACAGTCTGAGTGGGGGCCTTGTTCAGCAGGCACAAGGGTACATGCTTTGGCCATGGTTGTCCTAGCAGGGGGGGCCTGTTTGCACCTGAGTCTTCCTCCACCTTCCCACCATGGTGTGTGACAGACCATGAAGGAAGCTAGAGGGGATAGAACCTTCTGTTGTAGCTGGGCTGTGGTTGTGGCTAAGGGGACTTGCCAGCCCTTTCGAAGCCTAGTTCCCAGAGTTGGGAAGGTGAGAAGCAGAGGGGAAGGACAGAAGAAACAAGCTGACTGATGAGATGCATACACTCACTGAGGAGGAAGCAGAAGGAAAGGATATCAGAGCTCCTTAAAATTCAGGTTCTTGGGGCTGGAGAGATGGCTCAGAGGTTAAAGAGCACCGGCTGCTCTTCCAGAGGTCCTGAGTTCAATTCCCAGCAACCACATGGTGGCTCACAACCATCTGTAATGAGATCTGGCGCCCTCTTCTGTGGTGCAGGCATACATGGAGGCATAATGTTGTATACATAATAAATAAATCTTTAAAAAAAATTCAGGCTCTTAAGGGATTAGAGTCGTGCATCTCATCGCCCACGGAAGCTTGTGTATTATTACTGGTGGATGTTGGATTGGAGGGCCCCTTCTGGGATTTCCAAATTCTTTACTTATGTATTCATTTTTGAGATAGGGTCTCCATATACAGCCCAGGCTGGCCTGGAATTCACTATGTAGATGAAATTGACCTTACACTCACAGAGAATCACTCGCTTTGGCTCCTGCATGCTGGTACTAAAGGTATGTACCACCAAGACTAGTCATTTTCAGGTTACTATGTCCTAGAACAAGGATTGAAAGCAGGGACTCATGGAAAGTGGGAGAAACAAAGACAGCTCATTAATAAAAAGATTGAGCTGGAGAGTTGGCTCGGTAGTTAAGAACACTTGCTGCTCTTGCAGGGAGGCAGAGTTCGGTTCCCAGCACCCACGTCAGGTGATTCACAACTGCCTGTAACTCCAGCTTCAGGGAATCTAAGACCTTCTTTAGGCCTCTGAGGTTACCCACAGCCCCCACCCCAGTGTGTACAGGAGTGTGTCTGTGCACACGTGCTCAGGAGGCCTAACGAGAGCATCAGGTCTCTCAGAACTAGCGTTACAGTTGATATGGGCTGGCAACTGAACTGAGGTCTTTTACAGAAGCAGAAAGCTCATCTAACCACTGAGCAAGCTCCCCAGCTCCCAAGAGATCACTTATGAGCAAGGGAATAGGCCAGTGAGCTGGAGAAGCGGGTCTTAAGCTCAATGGGCCCTGTGCTGGGAAATGGGACATTTGTACAGTGCACACTCTTTCTGCTCATCTGCAGTTCCACGGCCTTGATGAAGAGGGGTGTCTTTTTGTCTTTTGCCTCTTTTCACCTTACTTTCTGGTTGTAAGACTACAGGATAAGCAGTTATGCCTCACTGTTTTTTCCTGTTTTAATAATTCAGTTTTTGTTTGTTTTGTTTATACAACAGCCTGTTGTCCACAAGCCCCCTGCCCCTCACTAGGGCCTGTGCAAGTTGCACAGCTTCCCACAATCTTAGAATAATATAATTGAATAGATTTAGGTAGAGATAACTTGACACTATTTGGCCTTCCGGAGATTTTATTTATTTATTATTTTTTAAATAACTAGGTGGGTAATATTTAAAAAATATTTATTTATTTATTATGTATACAACATTCTGCCTCCATGTATGCCCGCACGCCAGAGCAGGGCGCCAGATCTCAGTACAGATGGTTGTGAGCCACCATGTGGTTGCTGGAAATTGAACTCAGGACCTCTGGAAGAGCAGCCAGTATTCTTAACCTCTGAGCCATCTCTCCAGCCCACGGAGATTTTATTGATAGTCAATAAGAACTACGTGTTTGGAGTCAAAGTCACAGTGAAGGGCATACCTGATGTACTGTTAGGATGGGCTAAGTTCTGCTTCAGTAACAACCTGGAAGATATTGGTAGATTGGCACAGTATGAGAGTTCTTTATTATTCTTTATCTTTTTGATTATGTTAAGAGAAGAAAATGGGCTAGCAAAAAGCTCTTCTCTTTACAGCTTCACGAGGAACCAGAGTCTCCACGATTTTCTAGCTGTGATCCTGGAACTCATGGCTCTCCCCATGCCCAAAGCAGAGGGAAGCGCTGGTGGAAATCTGTCCTGGGCTCATCTTTCTAACCAAACTGTACATTTCTCAGGGCAGGGACTATGCCTTTTAAAAAGGTATACCTTTATTATTTTTAATTGTGTATGCATGCACATGCATGCGTGTGTGTGTGTGTGTGTGTGTGTGTGTGTACACGAGTGTAAGTGTCCATGGAAGCCAGAGGTATTGTATCCTCTGTAGTAGTTGGTGTTACAGATGCTCTGATCTGCCTAACATGGGTGCTGGGAATTGAACTCAGAAGAGCAGTAAATATTCTTAACTGCTGAGCCATCTCTTCAGCTCCCATGGGACTGTCTTATAGTTACTTATTTGCTTATTCTGTCAGAAATTTTTTTTTTGTTTTTTTGTTTTTCGAGACAGGGTTTCTCTGTGGCTTTGGAGCCTGTCCTGGAACTAGCTCTGTAGACCAGGCTGGTTTAGAACTCACAGAGATCCGCCTGCCTCTGCCTCCCGAGTGCTGGGATTAAAGGCGTGCGCCACCATCGCCCGGCTCTGTCAGAAATTTAAGTGAAAGATGGTAATACTGTAAAGTTTGGTCAAGATCTGAGTAAACCCTAGTCTGTGTACTCGGCTTTGCTAGGATTCCTAGGGAAGGGAAGCGCAAATGAAAAGCTGACATTCATTTCCAATTGCAGGTGATTGCTGCAGTCTGGGGCTGGGCGGGGTGGTGCCCTTACATGGAGTTTTCCAGAACAGTGTGCAAACAAACATGGGTCCTACTTTGCATACGTGGATCCTTAATGTCAATGCTTGACTCTCCTCAGCACTTCTAGTGATCAGGGGAACCAGGTCGAAGTTACAGTAAGGTATCACCTCACCTGGTAAGAAAGGGTGACATCGAGAAGACATACTGTGGAAGTTCTGCCTCAAAGGGAACCTTCACATTGCTGGTGGGAACTGAAGTTAGTACAGCCATTATGGGAAGCTACCTGAAGTTCCTCAAACCCTGAAAGAGAACTAGCGTGTGAGCCAGTGACTCCAACCAAAGGAGAAGAAGCCCCATCCCTATTCACTTGACACCCTTTGAAATGGCTCCAAAATGCAAATAACTGAAATGTCCATCAGCTGGCGCATACAACATGTCCTGCCGTTTTTAATGGATTGAGATGGAGATCATCATGTTAAGGGGACTAAGCTGTTTTAGTCAGGGCTACTATTGCTGTGATGAAACACCATTACCAAAGCAACTTGGGGTGGGGCGGAGAGTTTATTGGGCTTATGTTTCCACATCACAGTTCATGATCAGAGGAAGTCAGGACAGGAACTCAAATCAGACAGGAACCTGGAGACAGGAGCTGATGCAGAGACCATAGAAGGGAGCTGCTTACTGGCTTGTTGAACATGGCTTGCTCAGTCTGCTTTCTTATAGCACCCAGGACTACTAGCCCGTGGGTGGTTCTACCCACAATGGGTTGACCCTCCCCCATTGATCACTAATTAAGAAAATACCAGGCAGGTTTGTCTATAGCTGGATTTTTATTTTATTGAGACGGGGTTTCTCTGTGTAGCCCTAGTTGTCCTAAACTAACAGAGCTCCACCTGCCTTTGCCTCCAAAGTGTCGGGATTAAAGGCGTGCGCCACCAATTGCCTGGTTGGAGGCATTGTCTTCATTGAGCTTTCCCCTCTTTCAGATGACTTTCGCCTGTGTCAAGTTGACAGAAAACTAGTGAGCACACACGTTGTCACAGAAAGAGTGTTGCTGCACAGTCTCACTCATATGAGGACCCTAAGATTGCACAGAAGATGAGAGTAGAGCACTGGGTATCAGATCTAGAGACAGGAGGGCCGGCATAGGGACAGGAAAGGGCAGACCGTGGGTGTAAAGTTACATTAGAGAGGGGCAGGAGGCTCTGGGGCTTACAGTGGGGTAAAGATAACAAAGATTATGCTGGTATTTCAGGTTTATTCCATTATCATGGTGGGACATGGCAGGATGCAGTGTGTTCCCCCATTAGAGACCCGGAGTGTTCCTCAGCAGCGAAAAAGCAGGCACCTTCCTTTCCTCACACTTAAACCTCCCCTTCTCATTCACAGTGCTCTGGAGGGAGAGGGAGAGGCGGAGGCACTAATTAAGGAGTCTGGATGAGTTTGCCCCCATCGCCAACCTTTCCCAAACATCTGCCCCACCGGCCAGAGGCAGCCAGAGCCTGCTGCTAGGCTTCTTGCTCTTTTGAGAAACCATCGGAAAGCATCTGCAAACACCCGTGATTGCCTTAAAATGGAGAGAAGCACATTTTCCAATTACAGCCCGGGTGATTGCTCCGGCTTTTAATTAATGGAGTGTGCATCTGTTTGCGGAGACCCTTTTAAATGTGCTTTTTTGGAGTTCCTTAATTAGGTACAAGAAGCTGCAGGTGTTCTGGCAGGAGCACAGTGGACCCGGGACAGCTTCCAGAAGAGACTTCTTTAATGTAAATATTTAGTCATCTGATGATGAGGCTCGTTTTTAGAGTTTTGTTCCTGTTTGGTGTGCAAGCCGTGGTGTCGGAAGAGACATCCAGGCTTCGTTCAGACTGTTGACAAAATAAACTGAAACGGAAGAGACCAATTTTCATTATGACAGACACTTATCTGCAGTTAGACCATTACCAGAATGACAAGTTATTCTCATGTTGTCACTGTGAGCCTGCTGCCTGGGTTGTTTGGGGGCAGAAACGCTGGGGAAGGTGCTGGGATGCAGCATGCTAATTCTGTTGCCGGGGCTGTTATTCAGAGGGATGCTGCGGGCAGTGAGAGTGGAGATTGCCCTGACAGCGTGCATGGGTGGGAATGGCGTAGCTTTCTGCACCAGGTCATGAAAAACTGGCGTTGTTGCTTTTTCCTGAAGTCATTACCACCTCTGGATTTGCGTGCCACCATTGCCATGTGAGAGATGTCCTAGGCCGAGGTGACAGTGTCTGTGATAATTGGATGTGCGGGTGTCAGAGGGTGAGGACCGAGAGGTGGGTGAAGGAAAAGTATCGGCTCTCAGGACCCTCAAGGCCAAGTTCTCAGCACAAGGGAGATTTCTTTGCCCCAGAAGGACAGAGGGCAGGAATAAGAGACAAAGACTGGAGACAGAGGAAGAGGGAGAAGGGGAAGCAAACAAGAGAAATGGGCAGGGGTATTTTTTTGTTTTTTTTGAGGACAAAGGACTGTCTCCTTTTGGCACTCATGCAAATGATGAATTTATAAGGGTAAAGGGGGAAACCCTGTGTTAGGATGAAGTGTTTAATTTTGATTGGGCATGTAATTAGATGAGCCAAAGGGGGCTTCTGATTGCTGGATTTCAATACTTTTTAGCTGAACCTTGGTAGTAAGCTCAGGAGGAGAGTGTGGCCAAATAGGGGAATAGATCTTACAGGCTAGCTTCAGAAATGTAATCTAATGGTTTTTTAGCAAGGCAGAGGGAATTGGGAAGAAGGGCAAGGCCTGGCAGAGCCACATGCTCCTGTATGTTGGTGTCCCTTCAGTGGGCACACCGTGCCCTGTGGGTCAAGAGCTCTACAGCCACTTATGACGGTGAGATGTCATTGGAACCATCTCTCCTAGTATCTACACGGTGCCTATGGCTGCCTTCATCACAATGGTAGCTATGACTGTAGTTAGCATCTGGTTCTCCATAAAGCCCTCCCCTGCCCTTGATGTAGGGTGGTGTCCTGGACAAAGCTCTGAGAGAGTGGCTCTGGTATCTGCTGCCTTCTTTCTAGTTCTAGGCCTCTCTCCAGTTCTATGGGTTGAGGCAGAGATTTCTCCCCTCTATATGTTCAGATGAGTCATTGCAGCAGAAAAATTTTCTAATCAATTTTGTGTTCCTGCTAAAAGCACACACTGTGTAATAGGGACAAGGAAGAGAGTTTTATTCTGTCCTTGATGTTTTCTATGCTAAGAGCAAAGACGGAGACACTGGAACAGAACGCAGCTTGGATGAGAGTTTGTCATCGACAGTGCCAAGAGGCCTTTTCTCCTGGGAGAAGAAGAGGGGTGGCCTGGGGAGGATGGAGGGGTGTGTATGTGGGAGGGCCAGGGCAGAGAAGGGACAAGCTAAGGAAGGCAGAGGAGGAGGGGAGGAGCTCGGGAAGGTGGAGGAGCTGGGAAAGGTGGAGGATGGTGGAGGGCTAGAGAGGGCATGTACTGTGCTTGCTGCTCTGACCACACCCTGGTTCTGCCTATAAGCTAAGAGGAGGGTCTCAGCCCTGTAAATACTTTTCAACTATTTATTAGTTTTCCTTTACATTTAATTTTATATATTACTGTGTGCCTGCGTGCATGCGAATGTGTGAGGTTGCAGACTCGCCTATGCCTATGTGGAGGTGTACATGAAGGTCAGAGGACAAATCACTCCTTCCACAGTGGGTTCTGGGGCCTGAACTCAGATCGTTAGCCTTGCACGACATCTCAATTCCCTTTCCTGATGCTGTGGTAAAATACACCAACAAAATGACTTAGGGGAGGAAGGATTTCTTTGGCCCACAGTTTCTGGCTATAGTCCACTATTGCAGGGAAGTCACATTGATAGGGTCGTAAAGCTCAAGAGAACTGGTCACATTCTATCCACAGGTAAGAGCAGGGAGCAAGGGATGCATCCATGCGAGTCATTCCTCCAGCCTCTGTAATCTGAATTCCCTTGCTTAGGGAAAGGTGCCGCCCACAACATGCAAGTCTGCAAGTCTTCCTGCGGCAGTTAGCATACTCAGGATTATATCCCACAGAGAATCTCAGCTGCCCTTCTTCCAAGTGATTCTAGGTTGTGTCAAACGGACAGTACTAACTATAATGTATGGCATGTGCTCTTACCCTCTGAGTTATTTCACCAACCCTCATCTATTTATTTATTTTTTTGAACCAGGGTCTCACACAGCCCAGGCTGGCCTCGAACTCACTATATAGCCGAGTCTAACTTTGATTATCCTGTCTCCACTTTCTGAGTGCTAGAATCACAGGCATGAGCCACCATGCCCAACATGTCCCATAACATTAGTGTAAGGTTTTATAAGTCAGGATTATGCTTCTGTGTAGATAGATTTTTTTCTTTGGACCTTCAGCTCACAAAAAAACAATAAAGAGGCTTATTACTAATTATGAAAGCTCGGCCCATAGCTTAGGCTTGCTCCACTGGCTCTTCTAACTTAGATTAACCCATTTATATTAATCTATATTTTGCCTTGCAGTTTTTTACTTCTCTTCCATCTTGCACTTTTTATTTTTTCTCTATATCTTCTGGCGTCTCTCCTGTGCCTAGATTTATCTCTTCTTCTCTCTTTTTCTGGCCAGAAGTCCCACCTAACTTCTTCTTGACTAGCTACTGGCCATTCAGCTCCTTATTAAACTAATCAGAAGGTTCTTGGCAAAGACATATCTTTACAATGTACAAAAAGATTAGTCTACAATACTTCTGGACTAGGATTAAGGTTTGAAAGGTGTGGTGGTTTGAATAAAAATGTCCCCCACAACTCATATATTTGAATGCTTAGTCATTAGGCAGTGGCACTACTTGAGAAGGATTGGGTGTGGCCTTGTTGGAGTAGGTGTGTCCTTATTAGAGGAAGTGTATGACTGTTAGGTGGGTTTTGAGGTTTCAAAAGCCCAAGCCAGGCCTTGTGGTTGTCTTTTCCTACTGCTTGTGGATCTAGATGCAGAACTCTGTTATTTCTCTAGCACCGTGCCTGTCTGTGTGTCTCTATGCTCCTATGCTCCTCACCATGATGACAATGGATTAAACCTTTCAAACTGTAAGCCAGTCCCAATTAAATGCTTTCTCTTGTAATAGTTGATGTGGTCATGGTGTCTGTTTACAGTGATAGAACACTGAGACAGAGGACAACACTGATTCTATCTAAGTATCCTGGGCATGAACTAAAGTTCATGGCACGGTGCTCTAGGCAATTTCCTTCCTGCCTCGTCATGGTGCCCACAGAAGTAATGCAGTTGAGGAGCTGTGGCTGGCATTAAGTCCCTGACAGGAACAATCCTAAGGGAAGGAGGAGGAATTATTTCTGCCAAGAGTTTCGGAAGGTTGAGTCCATGGCCATAGGACTTGGGTAGACATCTTCGCTGTGGGAACTCTGCGTGACACCAGCAGCCAGAAAACTCACAACTGGCTCTATCCTCTCTTCCCTTTTATTCAGTTTGGGCTCTGGGGGATGCCATCCACATGAAGTATGGATCTCCATGTCCTAGTGAATTCTCTCTGGAAATTCCCTTACAGGTATTCCTAGAGATGTGTTCAGTAATCCCTAGGAATTCTAAATCCAGCCATGTTGACAATGAAGACTAACTATCAGTGGATTTAGAGAAGTTGTATTAAATAGCTAGGTGATCTTGAACAACTCAGTTGCCTCCTCTTTGCTTCATCACCAAATGAGGACATTGTTGTCTGGATGAGACATGTCTTCCTTAGGCTCATGTGTTTGAATACGTGGTCCTCAGCTGCAGTGCTGTTTGAAAGAGTGGGACCTTTGGGAGGTGAAAACTTGCTAAAGGAAGTGGGTCCTGGGGATGGGCTTTGGGGCTTTATAACCTAGACCCACTTTCTGTTCTCTGCTTCCTGCTTTTGTTGCCATGCCTTCTCTAGCATAACAGACCATAGCTCTCATAGAATTGCAAGCCAAAATACTTCCCCCTGCCTTAAATAGCTTCTGTTAGGGTATTTTTATCATATCATTGGGAAAGTAGCAAAGATGCAGTGCTTGGGAAAGATGATTTTTAACATCCTTATCTCCTAAAATTCAGTATGTAGGGACCAAATCTTACTATCTGGATGGCAGAACTAAAGTTTCACTTGGAACAGTATTTCCTTTAAGATTCTGTAAAAGGAGGCTGCTTGTTTGTCCTGGCTGCCCAAAACCAAAATAATTAAACAGGAACTATATTAATTAAATCACTGCTTGGCCCATTAGCTCTAGCTTCTTATTGGCTAACTCTTACGTATTATTTTAACCCATTCCTAGTAATCTGTGTATCGCCACATGGCTGTGACTTACCAGCTAAAGTCTTAGCATCCATCTCCAGTGGGGGCTACATGGCTTCTCTATGACTCCATCTCCTTCCTCCCAGCATTCAGTTTAGTTTTCCCTGCCTAGCTCTGTTCCCCTACAGCTCTGCTATAGGCCCAAAGCAGTTCCTTTATTAACCAATGGTATTCACAGCATACAGAGGGGAATTCCACATCACCTCCCCTTTTCTGTTTAAATAAAATGAAGGTTTTAACTTTAACATTGTAAAATTACATGTAACAAAACAGGTACCAAACAAGAATTACAGTTACAATATTTATATCTACTTTATCTTTTGTCATAACTAACTATGGCTATAAATTCTTCACCTCCATCAAAGACTCCAGAAGGATATATTACCTAAGTAAGCAATAAGTTCATTGTAAACAACTTTCAAAATTCTAGAATTGACAGAGACATCTTGCTACCTGGACAGTTACCCAAAGTTCTTCCGTACCATTGGGGCATCGATTTTCAGCCTACAGGCCCATAGTATTCAGCAGACTTTTCCATGAAGTAGGAAATTTTAAAGACAGGCCTACCTATATTGGCAGTTTGTCAGTCACTTTTTTCTGTGTCCTACAGAATGGCTGGCAGACTTTTTCACGAAGCAGGAACCCTGAAGGATCATCTCACCTTTAGGCAAGTTCAGTAGTCATTTCTCTGTGGGTACTGCATGTCCAGTTCATCAAGCAGTCCAGGCAAGAGCAATTTCTTGCCCAACTCCATAAGGAGCCTCTTCTATGCCCATCTTCCTCTTGAAGTAATTGGTGCTGCCAGGAGCAGATGTGCCTCATGGTCATGAAAAGTCCTAAGCTTTTAAAACATTTTAAGTGCCATATTCTGAAGGTCTCTGAAATATTTGAAGAATATTTATCTAACTGAAATATATCTCTATATACCTATAAAACCTACAAACTTGACTATTATAGATGATTAACATGCATTTCTTAATTATATATTACGTTTTTAAGTGAGCTGCACAAACACAATACCTTAATCAAGAACAGAAATGTACATATAACAAAATTGACCTTAAGTTTGTATCAATAAACCAAGATCCATACCAATGCAAATCTCTATTGCATGTCCCCCTTTAAATATAAAGAACATTTATAAACAATATTTGGGAATATGGGCATAATTATTCTCCAAACTGCTTCCTGCTGTTTATTGGGCAAAATAATTTTTTTGAGGGGTGTTCAAAGTGACCTTTCAAGGGGTCTTGTTCCATCAAACAATATTAGTCTGGAAGCAATCCACAGGTTCTCATCTTCTGTGTAAACAAAAGAAAAACCTCTTTTCCAAAGCAACATATCCTTAGACTCAAATTTTGAATTCAAGATACCTATTATACATACATACATACATATATATATATATATATATATATATATATACATACATACATACATATATATTGGCTTAGCTTAGCAGTTCTCAGCATCAAATGGCTCTCTGTAGTCAAAAAATTCAAAGAAAACCCAATAATATACATAATTCAGACTCTCTGTGAATTTTCCATCTTTACATGGCTTGTTTTTACTCTATTATTTTTTTAAAGTTTAATATTTATTTTATTTTCTTTACTCCTTCAATCTATGACTGTCTGTACTCTGTCTCTTTAAAGACTTATTTTATAAACCATTTACTTCTTTTATGACTCTCTATACTCTTTATCTTCTCTCTCCCAAGCCTATGTACATTTATCCAATGCTGTGACTCATTTAGAGGTCTTTTATGTCTGAATCTGTCCTATTGTGTATCTGTAATTCTTTACTGTCCAAGAGTACTTCTTAAAATGCTAAATAGTTCTTAAAAACTTATGCTATGCCATTGCTAGGGGAAATGTGGCAGTTCCTGCTTGCTCTGCCCAGTCCGACATGGCAGAGTTGAGCTGTTTGTTGCTTCCGAGAGCCATGCACAATGCCCCATCTTTAGGCACACAGCCAGTCCATGTTGCCACTAAGCAAGTCGTAACATGTTGCTCACAAACCCGATTCAAATGCTCAGTTTCCTGAAAGAGCCAGAGGTTGTGTGCACATTTCAAAATGGCGTGACTTATTTTTTCTGCTACCACTGAATCAGGAAAACCTCTCTTAAAGGAGCTGCAGCATGCTGCCAACAAGCAAAGCTCATTTGAAAAAAAAATGTGGTTAAACTTTGTTTTGTAGTGTCTAGAATTCCTTTCCAAGTTTTCTTAGCTTTTATGTGGATTTAGTTGGTCACATGGGCACCAATTTGTTGTAAGAGGAGGCTGCTTCTTTGTCCCAGCTGCTCAGAACCAAAATAATCACACAGAAACTGTATTAATTAAATCACTGATTGGCCCATTAGCTTTAGCTTCTTATTGGCTAACTCTTTCATATTAATTTAACCCATTTCTACTAATCTGTGTATTACCACATGGCTGTGGCTTACTGGCTAAAGTTCTGGTGTTTGTCTCCAGCAGGTGCTACATGACTTCTATGACTCCACCTCCTTCCTCCCAGCATTCAGTTTAGTTTTCCCCCCTGTCTAGCTTTGTTCCCCTATAGCTCTGCTATAGGGGTCCAAAGCAGTCCTTTATTAACCAATGATATTTACAACATACAGAGTGGAATCCCACATCACGATTCTGTCCAACCTATTAGGTATAACTTTGCTGCTGGCCATTTGGTGGCAAAGCAAGGTTGAGGCTTTTCTGGGTATCTTTTCACATAGCCAAGGGACCTCTGTAAACTACAGAAGGTTGATATGCTGACAGTGCAATGAGGCGCTCATGGCTGTTGACAGGAATGCTGGGGATTAGGGACCTACAGCCTCTGTAGCCAAGGACATGGTCAGCGTTCTGGTCCTGAAATAGATGTTTAATGGCTGCCTCAATGCCCCACCTGAGCCCCAGCCCAGGTCACTGCTATTCGTTATGCACACCAGAGGGGCATCCATTTTGCAGCCATGCTTGGGGTATGATTGTGACCAGCAGTGTGCACTGGATTCTGCCTCTCTCTACTGAGGCACCCTGAGTCAGTGGTAAACAGCAGCTGTGCCCTACCTAACCACTGATGACTGTTAATCGTTACTGCTTTTGTGTCTCACTCGATGTCCCTTAGCGCCAGATCCATGTAGTGGGGAAGAGGAACATATGTCCCCTTTGTCTTCTGTGATGGGAGTTGGCTTCTTGACTTTTCTTTGGCTTGGTTTCACCTTAAACTGAAGATCTATCTCCCTGCTGTTGCAGCTCAACAAAAGACAACGCAGTACAGGTGTACCAAGGGGTGTGTAGGCTGCTCACTGCACAGCTCTAGGGGCTGTTATTCATACTGGGGACCGCAGGAGTTGTCAGCACAGCAGCCGCCTCTGGGGTTATGAACCCTCCCATGCACCTGCCCTTTCTTTTCAGCCCCCTGCAGCCCCCTGTGTTCTGCATCTTCAGAGTCTACTGGACCACATGCAGAATCACACCAGCATTCTGGACACAGCAAAGGTTGTAGCCGGTGCCTTCTTGATGTGACCTCGATGGAGAGCACGCTAATTTTCACTGGAGTGTCTTCACAAACGCTGAGTGGTGAGCTAATCATTTGCTCATTTTAGAGTTTGCATCCCTTCTGTGTTGGTCCTTTCTTCCATTTAAGCCTTTACAGAGCCCTCTCTCCTCTGCTCAGAAAGCACGGTGTGGATCTGATGCAAGACGTTAATACTTGTAGACATGCTTTTATTTAATGTTCAATGCCAAAGGAGAGCGATTACCAGCAATTTTTAATCAACAAAAGTGTCTCCAGCAGTTGTTAAGGGCTTGAAGATAGAGTTTAAAAGGAGATCCTTTTTCTTCCAATCACCTCACAAAATCCTATACTCGGCTCTGCTTGGTTGAGCTGTTTATGTTCATTTCCCCAAGTTTAATAACAGGACATTCTTTTTTCCATTATTTTATCTAGAATCCTGTATTTTGACATAAAACCGAGAAGCATTTCCACCTTTTCCATTTTAGTTTCCTCACTTCTCAAGGCAAAAGTAGTTCAATTAAATATCATTTGAGGGCTCCTTGGAGGCAGAGACCTTTGGAAATTGCTCTAACCCTTTAACATTTAGAAAGGCATATTTATAGACGCAGGGTGTCTTGGCAGCATGCACTGGCTGCTCAGAGAGGGAGAGACTCCCTCTCAAGAGGGGAGACATTCCGTTTCGAGGCTGGCTATTAGGTGTAAGGGAGAAGCTGCCTAGACTGGGCCTCCAGTGTCACAGGCCCATCAGACTGGAGCCATGTGGAGGCTGTAAATGAACTTCTAGGAGAGAGGCTGCTTCTGGGTCCACAGGGGAAGGAGGGCCACATGCATCCTCTTATTCACCTAATATCCATCCATCCATCCATCCATCCATCCATCCATCCATCCATCCATCCATCCATCCGTTCATCCATCTGCTGATCTGTCCACCCATTCATCCACCCACTCACCCACCTATCCATCCATCTACCCACCCGTCCATCCACCCATCCATCCATCTACCCACCTATCCATTTATCCACCAATCCATTCATCCCACCCAACCACCCATCTATCCACCCATCCATCCACCCACTCACCCACCTATCCATCCATCCATCCATCCACCCACCCATCCATCTACCCACCCATCCATCTATCCACCCATCCATTCATCCACCCAACCACCCATCACCCACCCACCCACACACCCATGCATCCATCCACAGACCCACCACCCATGCATCCCTCCCAGAATTATTGAATAAGATATAGCATGCTGGTACTGCACTAGCTAGCTTTCTTCTCATCTCAACACAACGCTTGAGAGAAACAACTTAAGGGAGGATTGGGATGCGGATTGTGATTGCAGGTGTGTCAGTTTATCAAGTGTGTGTGGTAAATGAGAGCAGGTTAAAGCATGGTGTCAAAGTGGGCAGGAAGAGGGGAAAGGGGGATACCAGCATAGTGCTGGCTTTCTTCTTCCCCCCTTTTATTCTGTCTGGGGCCTTCACGTGGGTGGTATGTGCCACATTAGGGGGAAGCTTTCCCGTCAGTTAATTCTTTCTGAAAACACCTTCACAAACAAGCCTAGAAGTGGACCTCACCCATCTCCTGGGTGATGCTGAATCTACTCAAGTTAACAATGAAGGCAGAGGCTGGGTGGTGGTGGTGGCACTTGCCTTTAATCCCAACACTTAGGAGACAGCCTTCACTCTAGGAGCAGGGGGGTGGCAGTACGATGTCTGTGAGGGCACAGCTCTAGGTGAAAACCCAAACAGAAATATCACAGGTTTCAGATATCTTTATTTGTGCCCGATGGACCTTTTCATGGTGTCCCAGCTGGTCATGAGGTAACCCTCATCGTAGTGGGTTTTGCAGATTGTTATCTTGAAATTCTTAATATGAAAAATGTATATCTAATTAAAAAATATGCCCACAATTACAAGTAATTTCAACAATCAAACAGATATTAGATACTTTTCTTTTCCATTTTAGTGCCTGTTATACAGCCCAGGTTAACCTCCGGTAATAATCCTGCCTTCCAAGGGCTGGATAACCGGTGTGTGCTACCACACTCAGACTCAATAACAAAGCTTTCTCTCCTGTGTTCTCTCTGGTGCTGGGGCTGGGGCTCAGCACTTGCATTCACTGGGTGAATGAGGGTTCTTTAGAGGAACAGAAGCCAGGGCATGGGTTATATACGAATCAATCAAGTCAGATCACATTAAAATAGCAACAACAGCTGACTCTTACCCAAGAGGCTGAGAACCTATTAACTGCTTTGTCCTGTAGGCTGGTGCCTCAGTGGTTGGAGCTGTCCCCCAGTGGCTGTCACTGCGGAGGCCGGCAACCACTATTTGCTCAGTCCACAAGGCTGGGTGTGTCCGCAGTCCCAATCTGTAGTTGTAAACCTGGAAGTTTCCTGGAGAGCCACTGGTCCTTAGTCCATGGCAGGAGCCTGGAAACAGTGGCTCTGATCACAATGACGGAAGCAGCAGCAAGAACAGAGTAAGTCAGCTCGGTGGAAAGACATGAGGCCTGGCAGACAGAGGGTGGGTTCAATTCTTTCTACCACGCCCTTTTCATCTGAACAGGTTCAGGAAGGTGTCACTCACAACGGAGGCGGGTTTTCCGGTATCCACTAAAGTAAACAGGACAGTTCTTTGGGTGGGCCTCTATTCAGTTGACTCTAGTTTGTGGCAAGCTGATGTTAAAGTCAACCATAACATTGGGCTATCTGCCACTAAACTGCCTCTCCAGCCTCTTCGATTCCATAACTAATTTCAGAAAATTTGGGACTGGAGTATAAATATTAAAAAATTTTCATTGCCACCTTTGCATACAAGTTGTTTGTTTGTTTTTTCTTCCCTGAGGATGGGAGCCAGGTATGAAGTGGTCATGGTGGCCATTTCTTTTTTTCTTTTATTTTTTTTGGTTTTTCGAGACAGGGTTTCTCTGTGGCTTTGGAGCCTGTCCTAGAACTAGCTCTGTAGACCAGGCTGGTCTCGAACTCACAGAGAT
>NW_004949113.1:3103611-3114622 GCF_000317375.1 Microtus ochrogaster
AAAAAAAAGAAAGCAGGCTGAGCCATGAGAGCAGCAAGCCAGTAAGTATGGCCTCTGCATCAGGTCCTGCCTCCAGGATCCTGCCCTGCTTGAGTTCCTGTCCTGACTTCCTTCAATGATGAACAGCATTGTGGAAGTGTAAGTCAAATAAACCCTGCCTCCCCAACTGTGATTTAGTCATGATGCTGTGGTTCAGCAATAGAAACCCCAGTTAACACAGACTCACTTGGTTAACAGTGGCTGGAGTGAATGCTCACACTCAGGTGTGGGTTTGTCACGAGAATGGGTGATACAGAGCAAGGCTGCTGCTCCTGATGTTAGCTCTTGCGTATGTAGCCACTTGCCTTTCTTTTTGGGTTTTTAGATAGGGTTTCTCTTTGTGACTCAGGCTGGCCTGGAACTCACAAGTCTCCTGCCTCAGCTTCCCAAGGCAAAGATGGCAGGCCTGAGCTGCTGCATATAGCTCGTTTACTATCTTTCCAGTGTTCTGCTGTGTCCCATGGGATGCAGAACGTGGTCCTCACCAGCTGGGCAAGCATTGGCAGCATCCTCTTGGACTCCCAAGCCTCCAGAATTGTGAGCCTAGGGAACTCTCTTTCCTGCATAAAATGGAGATAAACTCCACAGAGAGGTCAAATTCAGCAGCTGACCTGGCTGCTGCAGCTTTACACTGGGCTTTATTTTTCATTTTATTCTATTTTTTAAATTGTTTTAAAAAATTACTTATTTATTTATTTTTTGTTTTCAAGACAGGGTTTCCTTATGTATCATCGACTGTTTGTCCTAGAACTCACTTTGTAGACCAAACTGGCCTCAAACTCACAGTGATCCGCCTGCCTCTGCCTCCTGAGTGCTGAGATTAAAGGCGTGCGCCACCACCGCCCGGCCTTACATTGCACTTTATACATTTTAAAATATGAAAAAAAAACTTGTTACTAAATCCTGTATGGAAAGTCCAGGCTATTGCCCCATAGTAGGATATGTGACTCAACATTTATCTAAGTGCCACGATGTGAAGGAGTGGGGCAGTGCCCTCCTACACCAGTACCAATGTCAATATGACTGAAGAGTCAGACCTGGTGGCACAGACCTACTGGCAGTCCAGAGAAGGTAGGAAGGTTGGGAGTTCTAGGCCAGCCTGACTATACAGGAAGGCCCTGTCTCAAACAAACAGCATAAGCTTTGGCTTACCTAATGCAGCCTTACATGGCCTCTTTGGGTTCCTGCATTCTCTTAAGTACGAGGTTCCGAACCCTGTGTCCTTGAATAAAGAGTCACTCATGAGGGACAAAGGTAGGTTGCATCACAACATCCTCCAAGTATGTTTTATCTCCTGGGATGTCACACCGTGCTTGGGGTTGGGGTTTGAGGTTCCCTAATGTGGACCGTCTCTCACTATGATTTGATGCTCTCAGTGTCCTGACTTTGGCTCAGGTATAGACTGGAGCTATTTAAGAGCTCTCACCCAATCACAAGGGCGATAGGGAGACAGAAGGTGCCATCCCAGTGTGAGTATCCAGACAGCAGACAGCCAGAGTCACTTGGAAAACAAGCATCCTTCACTCTCGCCGACGTTCCTCTGAGCAGCTCTGGTGATGGTGCTCTCAGGTGTCCACATCCACAGCTGTCTACAGGCTGAGTCGTTGGCCATGGAGTGTTTTTTTTTTTTTTTTTTAAAAAAAAATAGGGTCTTGCTATGTAGTCCAGGCTGGCTTCACTAACGACCTTCCTGCCTTAATGCTCCATTTGTATCTACTTCCTAAGTGCTGGAGTCCTAAGGGTGGACCCAGCTAGTTCATTTCTCTTTAAGAAGTTTTACATGAAGAAACGGATGTAGTAGGATTTACAACGGAGTTTGTAAATCTCCAGGACCAGGACCAGGACCTCAAGGTTCTCAGGACAAGGTTTAAGATCAGGGTAGGACAATCTGTAAGGGAGAGAGGGTTGGGCGTGATCTGTCCCTGTTAGAGTGGATATTGTAGTGTGGTGACTGGGTTAGGCTTCTCTGTGCCCCAGGATTCCGCCATGGGCTTTAAGCCTTTCCTACCCCTTCATCCCCTATCTGTCTTGCCAGCTCCAATACTACACAGAGGACTTCACTGCTTAAAGGCCATTAGGAGGGAAGCCACACTATGTTGGTCAGCTTGCCTGAAGTAACCGAAGGGACCTGTTAAATCTCAGAATACACTCCACCTCCTAAAGCCGTTTTCCAGTTCCAGAGGCCGGCTGCATGTCTGGGCTCCGGACGGTAGGGGGCATTATTTCCCTTTTGAAATTCTTTGGAGACTAAAGGCAGTCCCTCCACAGCCCTCACTTTCCTTTTTGTTTCTGACGTGCATCCTGAGGTTAGGGTTGGCCTGTGCTGCGCAATAATACGCTTAACCTTTGGCATCGTGCACCAACACGTAATCGATCATTTCCAAAGGCCAGGCAGCCTCCATCAGTACGAGATAAATGGAGATGAGCTGACCCTTGCTTCTAGTGATCTGTTGAGAGCAAAGCACAGACCCGACTGGGGTGTTTTATGAACTCCACTAGCTATCTCATCTTTATTTAAAAGCAAAAAAAAAAAATTTTTTTTTCATGAAGTGATTTGTTATTTAGTGTTTTCCAACCAAGTCGGATCCTGGTGAGGATAATTTCCCTTCAACTGCTCATTACTGTCGAGTTGGTAAATAAACTTGAGGCATTTCTGCGGTGGGCATAAAAATAAAGTTGAAAATGCCGAATCTGAAACCAAATGGTAGCACAGAGTGAGGAGCTCTTGATGGTGCATGCTGCGTCGCTCCTCTGACTTCAATTTAGCTGCTGCTTGCATTACGGAACGGTTATCCATGCGTCATCGCAAACGTAAGAGTCATTTCTTTGTGCGAAAGTGACGCAACACTGTATACGGTGGTTTGATGAAACCCTACTATGGATCACATACTCTGTCGCGTGACACCTTCTTTTCCATAGTCTTTATAGTCTGCCCCCAAACCCGAGCTCTGCTAACAAAGGAGGTCAGGCTGGGGAAGACAGAGAACAGAGCGCATCAAAGGGTGGAACCAAGATCTGAAGCCGGGTTCTGAGACACAAAAGGCTCCTCTGAGCCCTGACTGCTCAAGGGTAGCTTGGTTTGCTTTGTGTGTGCACACGCGTGTGGGAGCATGGAAAGGCCTGAAGTTGACACGGGGTGTTCCCCTCATCACTCTTCACTCTGCTCGTTGAGGCAAGGCCTGGTGCTGAAGCCAGAGCATAGTGATCCTCGCTTGTCTGGCTAGCCAACTCACTCCAGGGATTTCCGTCCCTGCCACCTGGGTTCTAGGCTCCGCCCCCATGCTCCCCAGACTTCTCTGTGGGTCCTGGGGTCCAAACTCGGGCCCCCTATACTGCATAGCAAGAACTTTATCTACTGAGCTGTCTCTCCAGCCCACAGTATCTTGTCTTTCCAGCTTCTGTTTTTATTGTTTTTTCCTTTTCCAGTTTGAGACTAGATATATGAATTTTCTGATTCCCCAATGTGAGTGTGGACTTTAATTTGGCCTGAGATTTACAGAGGAGGCCCAGAGAAGTCTAGTTAGCAGGTTGCACCCCATAAGAGGGAAACAATATGTTCTGAGTATATTTTTAATCTTCTAAATGGACGTAGCAGGCATTTGAACTCTTTAGAGATTTAGTGTCTTCTCTCCCTGGGACATTCTTCCTTATCCATAAATGATAAAGCTACCTATTGAAAGCAAACTTTGGTCTGACAAGGCCTAGGGTCAGTGACAAGCCCTGGGCGAGGGGGCTCAGCCCCAGGATAAGTGGTCTGTTTTAGTTCCTGGCTTTGACTCGACCACCCTGGTTTTCAGAAGTCTGCACCCGGCTCCACAGATGTAATGACAGCATGTGCCTTGCTGCAGGGCCACCCAGCTGTGTGCATTGTCTGGGTCTCTGGTCAGGCAGATGCCTTCTCTGTATAGCATCAAAAGGGGCCAGAGGACTTGCCAGTGCTCCAGACCAGTGCTCTCTAACCCCTGAGAGCAGCCACCTGGCTGTCCTCCCCAGGGATCTCCCTGAAGTCTGCTCTCTCCGATTTGTATCCTGTGCAGCCCCTGGGAGAATGCAAGATGCCATCTCTTCAAGGAACTCCAGGCTATACAATTTTGTAAATATTACAGCTCTTGTTGATTATTGAGAATTGCTCAGTGTCTTTATTTACAATTTAAAGAGTATGTTATGCAATTGAGACCAATTTCCCCATTTCTTTGTCGGATAAAGTCACTGATCTTCCTTAGGGCACAAGTCTCAGAAGCATTTCTGGTAACAGGGAACTGGAAGGTCCTGTGGAGAGTAGTGGTTTGTATGAGAATGTTCCTCATACGCTCTGGTATTTGAACCCTTGGTCTCCACTTGGTGGCTCTGTCTGGGGAGGTTTAGTGGGTGTGGAAAGTGTGTCACTCGGGGAAAGCTTGGAGATGAAAAGCCTTTTGTCATTTCCAGTTTAATTATTTTCTGCTTTGTGCTTATGATTCAAAATGTGAGCTCTCAGCTTCCTCTTCCTGCTACCATGCCTCTCTCCTGCTGTTATGGACTCCGTCTGGAACCACAGGCCAAAATAAATCCTCTCTGCCTTCAGCTGCCTAAGGTCATGGCGTTTTATCACAGCAGCCGCAGAGCAATGGATGCAATGACCAGGTGGCTCCTGGGCTCCGTGCAGTGGCTTTTAGCAGAAGTGAGCTGAGGTGAAGAGGAGCTGAGAGTGTTCAAATAACACTCAGAATGGCCAGGCGAAGAATCTTCCAGAGAGAGAACCAGTCAAAATCCACACAAGCATTAAGCAGAGGAGTTAGCACACATGGTCTCGTAAGCAATGTTTGGGAGGTCTTCTCTTAGATCTTGAAAGAACTTGGTGTACAGGGCACAGCTCCTGCATCTGAAGTATTTCTTCATGCTCTTCCAGGTGTAGCTAATGCCCATGTTCTCAGACCCTAGTTTGGTAAGGACCACGCTGAAGGATCCAGCTCATTCTGGTGTTACAATTCCTAGACTAGTCGGGGCTCCATAGTGAGACACAGTCATGTGTGTAGACAGATTTCAAGGAAATAGCTCATGTGACTAGGGAAGCCGAGCTCAAGGTTTTGAGAGGTAATGGACCGGTGGCTGGGGACCCAGGCAGGAGGTGCTGTTTGAGTCCAAATAACATCTGCCCATGGAGCTCCCTCTCTGGCTGATGGAGGCATTCTGAGCCCTAGTCAGGTCTTTACCTGATTGGACAAGGTACACCCACATTAGGGAGGGCCACCTGCTTTATTTAAAGTCTGCTGATGTAAATGCTAATCTCAAAAACAATCAAACAAAAAGAAAAACACCAAACTCAACAGCTCCTTCGTAGAACTATTTAGAATCATGTTTCACTAAATAGAACAGCACCATGGTGTAGCCAAATTAAGACAGAATTAGCTGTGCCATTCCCATTCCTGGGTCTGGTTTGCTGCTGTACTCTGGACCCTGACAGGATGAACACTGCTTTATCTCCCGCTCAGAAATCAAGCTCAGGTTCTCAGGAAATGCATGTGGTCTGCTTTCCAAACAGCGACCCATCTTACTTCTACCGTGTGTCTCTGGGTGGGTCTGCTCATCTCCGTTTTCATGTAAAGAAACAAAGATGTAGGGGAACAGACCCACAATGGTTTGAGGTAGGAGCAAATCTGCTTAGCTCACTTTAACTTGGTGGGACGAGAGACGATAGACAGACAGACACAGACAGACAGACAAAGAGAAACCCAGAGAGACAAACCGACCAGGGTTCTTTGATCTCCTTTAAGCACACGCCCCCACCAATCCCATTCCCTCCCACTAGGCCCCACATCCTAATGGGTCCATCCCCCCCCCCCCCAACACAAAAGGCTGGTAACCAAATCTCTACTTACATAGCCTTTCTGGGACCTTTAAGACTCAAACCACTCAAACCAAAACAGTGTCTTTTTATTTGATAAAAATATTTTGGAAGGTGTTTTAAATAACAAAAAAATTTTATGTATATATATATATGTGTGTGTGTGTGTGTGTATCCAAATATATGTCTGTATACCACATACATGCAGTTACCTGTGAAGACCAGAATAGAGTGCTGGATCCCCTGGTACTAGAGTTATAGGAGGTTGTGAGCAACCATGTGGGTGTTTGGAACAGAACTTTGGTCCTCCTCAGGAGCAGCAAGTGCTTTTAACTGCTGAGCCATCATCTCTCCAGCCCTGTTCTAATGTAATTTTAAAAAAAAATTTACCATTACTTCTTTACTGAACCTTTGGGAATTCACCTCATGCACCCTAATTCCACTCATCTCCCAGTCTCTCAATATCATCCTCTCAATCCTGCAGCGCCCCCAAAAGAAAATAAAAAAAAATCAAACCAAACCAAAATAAAACATGCAAGCAAGCAAACAAAAACAAGAAGAAACCAAACCAAACCAAATCACACCAAAAACAAGAACAAAACAAAGAAAAAAACCTCTTCAGTCCTCTGTCTTTCCCACAGCTCTAGCACCCCTTCATTTGTCCTGGTGGCACTGGGAGCTCAGGTGTGTCACACGGTAGCCTTTTGTCCAATCAGCTTTTTTTTTTTTTTTAAAGATTTGTTTACTTATGCAGTTTATGTCTATGAGGGCTCTATTTGCATGAATGCCTGCATGACAAAAGAAGATATCAGACAGAAGAGGGAATCAGATCCCATTATAGGTAGTTGTGAGCCATGGTTGCTGAGAACTCAGGACCTTTGGAAGAGCAGCCAGTGCTCTTAACCACTGAGCCATCTCTCCAGCTCCTATCCAGTCAGCTTTACTTGCAAATGTTCGTTGCAAGGTTCAAGGCCACTGGTTTCTGGGATGTCACCACCACTACATCCTCACTGAAACTCCCCTTGGACATCCTGCGGCTACCTGGAGTCAGGAAGATCCTGTGGGTATTGTTTTACAGAACCAGTCCCTTCACAAGCTCCAGCAGGTCCTAGAGAGGGTAGATGTTCAGGTGGGCCTGGAGTAGATGTTATGAGGCTGTGGCCCTGGGTGGTAGTTGAGCTGGTCAGTTCAGGCCATTGGGGCTGCCCTTCAGATGAGGGATTGAGCCAGCTCCCCTACATGCCATCAGGGTCAGTTCTCCTTTGCCCATAGTAAGGGGTGGGGCCCTTTCTCCTGAGTGCAGGGGGTCAGCTTTCACATGAGGGCCAGGGACCAGCTCTCTTGTTGCAGTGTTCAGTGAGGGGTAGGACCAGCTTTCCCAGGGCCAGTGAAGGGCAGGGCCAGCTCAGCGTGACCCTCTGATTTTATCTCGCATGGTTCCTATGGGCTCCAGCGGTGTCAAGGGTCACAGACATCAACACAGACACCAGCTGTAGCAAGGTCATGGACCCAGATATGGCCCTCAGCAGCAGCTTGGGCTCAGATGATATCCTGGCTCTGAGTGGAAGATCAGGTCATTCAGATCAAGATGGCTCTGGTGGTGGCTTGGCCTGTAGACACCAACAAAGCCACAGGTTGCAGCCTTGATCTCAGGCTTCTATGGAACCTTTGGTGACAACATGGGCCTTAGACTTCAACACAGTCCCCGGTTATGGTAGGACCATGGACCCAGACATGGTCCTTAGCAGCAGCCAGGTCTGGATGTCACCATGAGCCCAGGGGGCAATGCATGCCACTCAGATTGGTATGGACTCAGTGACAGTGTGGCCCTCAAACACCAACACAGCCCCAGGTGGAGTCTAGAACCCAGAAATCTGCATGGTTCTCATGGATATCAGCACAGACCCTGGCTGCAGCCCTGACCCAGACATCACCATGACACCGGATAATAGTATATGACACTTAGGTCTGTATGGCCCCTGGTACAGCTTGGCTCTTGGGCAGCAACATGGTCCCAGGTGGCTGAGCAGACTCCAGGCAACCCATGGCCCCCAGTTGCAATAGGAGCCATAGACTCAACTCGGACCCTGTCTGTTGTAGGGCCACGGACCCAGACATGGCTCTTGGCAGTAGCTTGGGCCTGGATGATACCATGGACCCAGTTGGCAGCACAAGTCACCCAGATCAGTGTGGCTCCTGTGCTAGCATGGCTCTTGGATGCCTACATGGCTACCAGTGGCAGCCCAGACATGGCATCCTTGTGGCCTTTGGTAGTGACATGGGGCATGGATGGCCACACAGACCCAGACAGGGCCCTTGGCAGCAACCCATGTCTGGAGGTCACCACAGCCCCAGGTGGCGAGAAAGCCAACATCAGCCTACTTCTCCCCACCTTCACTTCTTCTGTTCCACCTCTTTCCATATACGTGAACCATTCTGCTTCTCTTTCTCTCCCATTTCTCCACTGCATACTTCATAAGGGGACCCACCCATCTGGGCTGACCAGCTTCAGACAGATCACGGATGTTGTTCTGCCAGCCTGGGTCTTGAGGACTCAAGCTATCTTGTGGGTGGCTTGCATCTGCCTGGGCAAGCTATTCTTCTTTTAATGATTTGTGCTTATCGTGTCCTTTTCTAGTTGGGGTGGTTATTCATTTTTTATTTTATCGTATAAATGTTTCGCTTCCACACACGTCTGTGTACCATGTGCATGCCTGGGGCCCGAGGGGTCAGAAGAGGGCACCAGAGTGCCTGGAACTTGAGTCATGGCAGTTGTGAGGCATCACGTGGGTGGTAGAAATCAAACTAAGGTCCTCTGCGAAAGCAACAAATTCTCTTGCCACTGAACCATCCCATCTCTCTAGCCCCCATCCCTCCGCAAGGTATTTTTATGATTTTCTACAGAAACGGTTGTCAATCTGTCCTCACTGCCATCAGCAACAATGTACATACATTTTCAGCAACAATGTACACACATTTCCAGCAACAATGTATACACATTTCCAACAACAATGTATACACATTTTCAGCAACAATGTATACACATTTTCTCAGAACCTACAATTTACCTGTCAATATCTAACTGGGGGTAAATATTGGCTGTGTTTTTCTGTCCATCTCTCTATCACTCCGAGATCTTTCCAGACAGCAGATAGTTACTGAACATCTACCATGCAGCAGCCAAGGGAGGTGTTAGGACCAAAATGATGGTCGAGACTTGGTCCTCTCTCAAGATGCTCACAGTTGAGGATAGAGCCAGGTATTTAATCCACTCGGGCTCAGCAGCACCATCTGCTTCCATAGGCTGGAAGACTGCCAGCTTCCCGGTGCCTGGAACCCCACAGGACTCCTGTGGGAAGTGACGTGGATCTCTGGGAGTCTCAGTCATGTCAGTCAGGAGGGAGTGGCAGAAGAGCTGTGCACTCCCCTGTGTCTTCTGAGGAAGATGAAGGCCAAGGCCGTGATCCTGCAGCAGCCTGGACTAGCACTGTGTCAATCACTGTCAACTGTAGCATCAGCTACCCAGACTTATCCAGGTGAGGGGTCACCTGGAACTTCCTTGGCTTCTTGTCTTTCATTTATTCTCAATTTTTAACAGCAAAACCACACAGGAGACACCTGCCTAATAACTTTCAGGTCTTGTTGACTCAGTGTGTGCTCTTTGCGGTGTTCCTTCCTCCCGGACAATTCTGCCTGCAAAATCTACCACGGGAAGGTGGTCCTTCTTTACATCAGCCTTGGGGTGGGGGTGTCTTCAGAACCTCCACACACTGTTCCAGTAACCATCTTTTAATGTCACCCTTCGTTCTTTTATGTCCTAAGTCATCCTTAGTCAACCCCTCTCAGACTCTGAAGTGGCATTGTAGGTCTCCTCTTCTCATTTGCTTTTCTGTTGCTGTGACAAGCAACTTGGTGAAAGAAAGGGTTTCTTTTGTCTTACAGGTTACATCTTATCATCCAGGAAAGCCAGGATAGGTGCCCAGGGAAGGAGCGTGAGGCAGAAAATATAGAGAAACATTGCTTATTGACCTGTTCCCCCTGGATTGCTCAGCTAGCCTTCTCATACAGCCTAGGCCCACTTGCCTAGGGATGGTGCTGCCCACAGTGGACTGGGCCCTCCTATGTCAATTAGCAGTTAAGAAAATGCTACGGGCCAATCTGATTGGGGCAGCTCCTCAACTCATGTCCCCTCTTTCCAGGTGACTGTAGCTTGTATCGATTTGACATTAAAAACTTACCAGCTCATCTTCCCGCTGAAATGCAAGCTACACAAACACAGAGATCCTTATCTGGCTTGATCAATGGGCTTATCATCATTGCACACACTGAATGTCCCACCTATGCAATTAAGGGAGCCTAGGAATGATGGAAGCTGGTTACATATTCCGCCCCCCCCATAGCACAGTACCTCCCACCCCTGTCCCTGCCAGAATAGCTTCACTAATTTACCTTGCTGACTCCCTAAGCAGGGGTTCTGATGTGGCTGAGTCACACCCCTACTGGGAAGCAGAACTGTCCATTGGGGTTGTTCGACCCACTGAGGCCTCCCAAACCTTTCCAGGGATGGCTTGTGATGTCTCCTTGTTGTCTCCAACTCTTGCTCATATCTAGACTCTAAGCGCCCCCAGGCCACCATCCTTCATATTCCCACAGCCCTGGGGGAAGGAATGCCTGTGATTTATCCTGTCGTGACTCATTCAAAACTCTCAAGGCTTGTATTTAGAGAGCCAGCCTGCTCTCTAAATATAATAAATGTATTATATTTTTCTTTGAGACAGGGTCATACTATGCAGCCCTGCCTGACCTGGAACTCACAGAGATCCTCCTGTCTCTGCCTCCTAAGTGCTGGAACTAATGGGAAGTTTCATCATACCTGGCTATGTGTAATGTAATTACATCATTTCTCCATCATCCTCTATTCCCTCCAGCCACGCCCCCTACTCCCTCTCAAATTCACGGCCATTTTTCTTGAGTTACTATTGTTAGGTTGTGGTGGTTTGCGTGAAGCAACCCCCATAGATTCAGGCATTTGAATAATTAATCCCCAGTTGGTGGTGCTGTTTGGGGAGACTCAGGGGGTGTGGTCTTTTTGGAGGTGGTTTGCTACCAGAGTCTAACTTTGAGAGTTTTTTTTTTTTTTTTTTTTTT
>NW_004949113.1:3114722-3118929 GCF_000317375.1 Microtus ochrogaster
CCAGGCTGGTCTCGAACTCACAGAGATCCGCCTGCCTCTGCCTCCCGAGTGCTGGGATTAAAGGCGTGCGCCACCATAGCCCTGCTCTAACTTTGAGAGTTTTTAAGACTCATGCTGTTTTGAGTTCTCTTTCTGCTTGGTACTTGAGGTTCAGGACCTGAGTCCTAGCTTCTTGCTCTGCCACCACACTTTTGCTCTGTGGTAGTGGACCTGGAAATAACTTTTATTTTAGAAATTGCCTGGTCATAGTGATCTATCACTGCAACAGGAAAGTAACGGACACACACACATGCGTATGTAAATGGCTAAACACATAAATGCAACCCACCGAGTCCATTAGCGCTTGTATGAAGTTATCACCACACAACCTCAAGAGGATGGTTGCCTAAAATAGACTGGAACAATGACAGCACCGGTCCCCAGGGACAGTCCCCCTAAGTCGTTATCCAATATCCAAGTAGTCGGCTCTGAAAACATACATAGAAGAGCTTGATTCCCTGTAATTCTCAAGGTTGAGGAATCTGAGATCAATGAGCCAGGAGGTGGTCTGACAAAGATGGCTGCTTCCAAGTTGGTGCTTGAATCTTGTGGGCTATCAAGTGGGGACCCTGGGTCCAGAGACAGAGGGTGGAAGGACAATAGGGAAGGGATTCCTTCTTTCCAACTTCTAATTTTTTTAAATTCATTTTGAGCCCCTATTTTCCCTATGTGGCCCAGACTGATCTTGAACTTGCCACCTTCTTCTTCAGCTTCCAGAGTGCCGAGAACTTAAGCAGAGTCAGCAGGCCCAGCAAAGAGAGCTTTTTATTCATTAAAACTACTGGTAAGGTGGGAGGTATCCTACTGAGTCCTTTACGGGCATTAATTCACTTAATCTTGAGAAAGCATAAACTGGTCACCATCGTGTTATTTTTGTATGTAAACGTATTTTTGTATGTAAACATATTTTTGTATGTAAACATATTTTGTATGTTATTTTGTATGTAATGTACACAGTGTTTCAGAGTTTGCTGGGCACTGTGCACATCTATAGTCCTAGCACTTGGAAAGATGAGGCAGGAGGAGCAAGAGCTTAAGGCCAGCCTGGGCTACATGGAGAGATCCCATCTCAAAAGTAAAAAAGTGGTCCGGAAGTAAAAGATTAGGAGAGGTGCCTCTGTTTTGATTACCCCCCCCCACACGTAAATAATTCGGACAGCTCCTAGAACCCACTGCCTGCAGTGAGCAAACACTGTATATGCATGAACAGAATCACTGAGAAAAGAAGAAAACCCTCATCATAGCTGCAGGGCGAGTGTTCTATTTACATCACCAAGCAGAGGGACAGTAAACCTAACAGGCTAAAAAAAGGAAGTGAGAGACCAGCCAGTCGCCTAGACAGCGGCTGACAATTCCACACCACAGGGTCACGGGAGAGGTGCAGCTTAACTTCTCACCATACTTGGGAGAGTTTTTCCTGGCAAGGGCAAGAAGGATTTCCTCATTTCCTTTCACCTCTAGAGAGCGGTTCTTTAATAACTGTACTGTGATTGATTGAACATCTCCACTGTGCGTTTTGCTTTTTGGCATTAAGATCATGTTATATAGTTGAGGAAGAGACCTGGTCAGCCGTCCCCATCAACTTAGACCATGAAACCCAATACAGACAAGTTCAGCAGAACCGCCATATACGGGCTGCCCATGCAAGCTTCAGCATTGCCCGGGCATAAGTTCCAATTCATTCATGCTATATAGCGTGGGCTAGCCTGGGACTCTCTGTGTGCCTACACTGGCCTTGAATTCATGACAGTCCTGGGTCAGTTTCCTGAGTGCTGGCGTTATAGATGTGAAAACCAATGGTTTATTTAACCAGTTTGCTACTGACTGATGCTGGACCATTTTCTTCTATATTTTGCTCTTTTGAATAATGCTATGATGAGTAAAAAGAGAAATGAGCTATTCTTGCCAATTTTGGGGGTGAGGTTGAGACAGAGTTTCACTCAGTAACCTAGGCTGTTCTGGAATGTGTAATCCCCCAGCCTCTGCTTCCCGAGTGCTGGGAGGACAGATAGATACTGATTGCCAGATCTGTTTTGCACTTTCTGGGAGACTGTGTGGCTCCCCTGTTAAGAGAATGTACTGTGGATGGGGTGGTCAGGCCTGCTTCTGTGAGCCACATGATAAAACACAGATCAATATAAATGGGTTAACTTAAATTATTAGAGCTGATTAGAAACAAGCCTAAGCTAGAGGCTGGGCTTTCATAATTAATAAGAAGTCTCCATGTTATTATTTGGGAGCTGGCTGGTGGGTCAGTAAAAGACTAATTACACACAGCCTCTAAATTCAAGTTGCCTGACTGAATTCCCTTGCATCCTTGATGGCTGAGTGCATCAGCGGATGCTAGGCCCTCAAACTCAGGTTTCTTATGTTTTCCCACGCAGTTGTGAGGAACAAAGGAGACAGTCTGGTGTGATCTAGCCAAGCACAGTCTTATTAGCCTCTTGTTAGAGGCATCTATCATAATTAATAGCATCAACTTTTCTGGCCTCCGCGTTGATTGAAATGAAAATGAGCATTATGGGAGAAAATTTCTAGTCCAGTCAGACTTCGATGGCTAATAGGGTCTAACTAATATTTCCGAGGGTCCAAACACTCACTCATTCTGTTGTGGGTGTCTTCTGTCAGCCTCGAGATTCAGAGCAAAAGCTCCTAACAGAGCAGGCTCAGAGCAAACAACTCACTCATTCCTTCTTCGTCTCCTAGGAGCTGGGGCTGTTCTCATTCACTGGAGGATACTGTGCCTGGGGAGGTCCGCTCGTCTCTGGCAGGTCTGGTATCATCTACTTCACTCACCATTCTTACTCAGCAAATATCTAAGAAGGGTGTGTATCTAGCTGTGTGTGGTAAGAACTCGGTGTGTAAGGACAGTGGGTGCATGCTTTCATGATGCTTAGCTCAAGCAGAAGTGTGTCGTTCAGCCTTTGCAACACCACATCGCCTTTATATCATCTCAGTGGCTCAGAGGAAGTATTTCGTTCATGTATCTGAGCCTGGACTGGCTGAACTAGCTGGGTTCTGTGGGGTGGTTCTATGTGGTAGATTGATTTATAGGTCCGGTCCACATGACTTTCATTCTTTTTGACCCAGGGACTAGCTAGCCATGTTCTTATGGTGGTGGCAGGAGCACAGAGTGTCTAAGTACTAGATTCAGAAGTGGTACATTGCCACTTCCATCCACATTACAATGGCCTAAATAAGTCATGTCCTGTGCTCATAGCTGGGAAAGACCTTGAGATCATACAGGAAAATGAGTAGAAACAGAAGTGCAAGGGATTGGGGCTAATAGTTCAGTCTGTCTCAGAGCGAGACAGCCGTTCATCCAACAGCCCCATAAACACACAATTACGAGCTATGACGCATTGAAGGGAAGTTCCCTGAACACACAAGAGTCCTGACTACGGCATTTGGGATGCTTTTCCTAAAGAAGTGATGTCCAGAGTGAGACTTGGAAGATCACAGGGCAGGGAAAGACACCAAGGGATGGGAAGCTCACGTGTGAAGACTCCAGGTCAAGAGAAAGTTGTCCAGATGCAGAGCTGAGCAAGAGGTCGGGGGAGAAGATGGAAACCCAGCAGGGACAAGGTCACCTATGCCGCCTAGGCTCTGGCAAGAGTAGTTCATGCCTTACAAAGGAATAATGTTGACTTCTAGCCATGGTTATGATTTTGCCAGGAACATACTTGTACAGTCTTGTTCATCCCCCTGGTGAATCAGGGAGATTGTGAAACATCTTAGCTGCCCACGTATGTGGACCAAATGCATGTGTCCCTCCTGTATGTTGGCATGTTAACCCCTAATGTGATGGAATTGGAAAGTAGAACTTTAGGAGGGAACCAGTACCCTTGTGAAAGAGACCCTAGACTGGGTACAGTGATGCAGACTTTCAACTCCCAGCACTCAAGAGGCAGAGGCAGCCAGATTTCTGTGAGTTCAGGCCCATCCTGGTCTACACAGTGAGTTCCAGGCTAGCCAGGGCTACCGACCCAGGGGAGACAGACAGACAGACAGATAGAGAGGGAGAGAGAGAGAAACACACACACACACACACACACACACACACACACACACACAGAGAGAGAGAGAGAGAGAGAGAGAGAGAGAGAAGAGAGAGAGAGAGAAACCCACACACATACACACATACACACAGAGAGAGACCCCCTAGAAG
>NW_004949113.1:3119029-3146394 GCF_000317375.1 Microtus ochrogaster
AGAGAGAGAGAGAGAGAGAGAGAGAGAGAGAGAGAGAGAGAGAAGAGAGAGAGAGAGAAACCCACACACATACACACATACACACAGAGAGAGACCCCCTAGAAGGACCCCACTAGAAGATTCCTGGAAGCACCTAGATTTTGAAGTTTTGGCCTCGAGAACTGTGATAAACAAATCTCTGTTTTAACGGGTCAGCTTAGCCTCTGACACTGGGTTATAGAGGCCTGAGCTCAGACACTTGTCTGGTTGGCTGCTGCCTCTCTGGCCTCCCTGTTCGGGGTCTAAACATCTTCTGTAACCACATTTGATTCTATTTTCAGTGGCTTCTCTGCACTGCAGGGCTGTGGCCTTCTGTGGCAGAGACTATTCTGTTTCTCTTGTGTTTATTGACAGACCTTGGCCCAGATCAGTTGCCAGGAAATGTCTATTGTCTTGGCGATCAAATAAGCTCACGGATGCAGTCATACTTTGTTAAATGTGGAATGGCACCATCTTAGCATCGCCCACAGCATCTAGATGCTGTCATCGTTCCTCCTCGTGGGAGGAGCCATCTTAGGTATAAGAGGGGGAGCTGGCACAGTAGATGATGGAGGTGGCCGGGGTGTGTGTGTGTGTGTGTGTGTGTGTGTGTGTGTGTGTGTGTGTGTGTGCGCGTGCGTGCGTGCGCGTGCGTGCGTGCGTGTGTGTGTGTGTGCGTGCGTGTGTGTGTGTGCGTGTGTGTGTGAAACAAACTGGTAACTCACTGCTGAGGTGACCCCACTAGAGCAGTGGGCGGAGACTAATCATACTGTTAGCTCCATTATGCAGAGTTCCTGGCTTCTGTCCATTGCATCTACTGGGCACATGGCTCTCAGGGATCAGTAGGTTCAAAAGAGCCTGAGAACTCAGATTTTACCAGTGAGATAGACATCTAAAATGTGGGCGACTGAATACAGAATCAAAGAATGGTGAACTTTTTGCTCTGTACCCCGAGTTTAGGGCCTCTGAGCTAACAGTGTGTGTCCAGGAGCTGGACGGAACTAGGTCCAAACCCCGGCTTTTTCTCTCCTGCTTTGCTTTGTCAGACAGATGACCTGACACTCTGATCTCTTCCCCTCTTTCATGAGATGGAGGCAACAATAGAACATACGGCACGGAACTGTGGTCGGTGGATTTAGTACTGGGGGCTCCCTTTCGCTGCTGCTATTGTTTACCTCGCGAAGGCAGCTTGGCGCCTGGGTCCGTGGTTAGAAATAGTCTGGAGACACCAGGGAAGAGCAGCTAAATGAGACTGTGGCTGTCCTGGTTCAGAATCCTCTGAAGCTTTTGGTGTTGAGAAAGCACAAAATCTGTAGCGATCATTTCTGAGCCCTAGGGGAAAAACAGAGGTTCCTGAGCAGGTGGATAAATGACCTGCCTTGATCTAAAAGATCTAAGTAGCTGCTGAACAAGTACTCAAGTCATTCATTCATTTATTCATTCATTCATTCACCCCTGATGAGTGCTGCCCAATTAGTTAAGTGCTAGGGTGTCCGAAGGAGGAAGCAATAGCTCTTCTGTGAAGAGTCTGGTATCTAGAATACAAGACAGGACTAGGGCAAAAGGATGGTGGGAAGCAGATCCTATCCACGTTCCTTACAGATGTGTGTCCTTTACAGATGTGTGACCAGAACTTTCTCTACATTGTCTTTCCCTACCTGCAGAATGAGGACCATTGACATTACCAGGGTTGCCATGAGGAGTTACTGGTTAACACTTGAGGGTCAGGTACGGTGTGGTTGGGGGTGGAGTTGAAGAAAGAGCTGGAGTCAACTGGGTCCCCCAGAAGCAGATTCTGGGACCTGGCTGAGTGATTTCATGACACCACAAGTTGTCATGGCTGTGTGGGAAAAGAAGTTGCCAGGCATGCACAGTTTCCTTGCCCAAGCTTGAGGAACATCCTGGTAGGTCAGTGGAAGCCCTATAAGAAGGGGTCAGATCCAGGTATACATACCTGTAATCCTAGCACTCAGGACGACCTAGATGCCAAGGTCCCACAGTGAATCTGAGGCCAGCTTGGGCTATGTAGCAAGATTCTGTTTCGAGAAACCAAAACTAAGACCAAACCCCAGACCAAGAGCGGCTACAGATATGGTCACTGGAAAGTGACACCCACCCAAGCTGGGGGCGGGGCATGCAGAAATAGTGACTGGAAAGGAGCCTCCATCATGCTGTTCTTGGCCGGTCAGCTGCCAGCGTGGCTCTGAGCCAAGATGGGTATTTGAAACTAGTGTAGTCATTCAGATGTGAGAAGAACATCAAAATGTCAGATGCGTTACCAGCCCCGACATGTGCTTCTTCAAGGATCATAACAATTACTGCAGTTTAGGCTGAGGCTTGCTGGGTGCACACAGCTGCAGGCTTGGCTGGACCTCTCCTCTCCACAAATACACGCTAGGTTTTAACTATCAGTGTGACTGTCTAGAGAAGGGCTTATTATGGTTTGAATGTGAAGCGTATCTTCCAGGCTTGATTCCCAAGGGGCGGCGCTGCTTGGAAGGTTCTGGAACTGTGGGAGATAGGACTTAGTGGGAGGAAGTAGGTTGGAAACTATATCTGGTCCCAGGCTCTCCCTACCCCCTCTGCTTTCTGTATGTCATGAAGTGGGTAGCTTTTGTCACATGCTCCTGTCACCATGGTTTTCTGTCTTATACCTGGGCCCAGAATCAATGAAGTCAAGGACTATGGATTGTGCCTTCCAAACCCATAAGTCCAAATAAGTCACTTCTCTCTGAATTTATGCATGCTGCATATTTTATTGCAGTGACAAAGGCTGCCTGATGCAGGCTCTTCAGGAGATAGGTGGGGCTTTCATCTGAGGATTAACAACGTTATAGTCAGAGACAGCCAAGAACTGACTTTCTCTCTGCTGTCTGAAGACCTGGTTAGGAGGTGATCATCTGCCAGCCAGGAAGGGAGGCATCAACAGGACCCGAACTCTTTGGACCCTTGATCTTGGACTTGTCAGACTTCAAAGCTATGTTAAAGGAGCTGGAGAGATGGTTCAGGGGTTAAGAGCACTGTAGTTCTTGCAGAGGACCTTGATTTGGTTCCCAGCACCCACATGGTGACTTACAACTCCCAGTAATGCCAGTTTTACAGGATCCAAGGCTTCTTCTAACCCCCGGGCACCAGGCATGCATGTGGTGTACCTATATACATGCAGGCAAAAGAATTATGCATATAAAATAAAACAAATCTTTGACAATTATCTCTGTTGTTTAAGTTGTCTGTGTTCTGCTATGATGGGAGCCTGGGCTGACTAAGATGCGACATCAGACAATGTACAACCGCTGTATACACTGCTTCACTTAAACCTGACAACCCAGAGGGTAGGCCTGGTCACGTCTGTCTTAATTATGTCTGTTGTTGCTATGACAAAATATCTCACCAAAGCAACTTAAGAGAGGAAGGGTTTATTTTGGCTCACAGTTTGAGGGTACAGTTCATCATGGGAAAATCATTGAGGCAGGACCTTGAGGCAGTTGGCTGCATTATGTCTGCAATCAGGAAGCAGGGAACCCCCAGCCCATAGAATAGGGCCCCTCACAGTTAGGGTGGGGTTTCTCAATTTAAATAACTCCTGGATAATGTATACAGCCTCTCACAGGCCTTTCCAGAGGCTAACCTAATCTAGTTAACCCCTTATAGATGTGCCTGGAAGCTCGTCTCCTAGGAGATCCTACATCCTGTGGCCTTGACAATACTATCTCCATTTACAGTATGAAAACACAATGGCAGATGTTGTCTGTCTGTGCTGTGCTCAACACTATGCTTATTTGTCTATTAAATGCTTTGAACACACCTAGAGGGAATTGTTGCTATTTCCATTGGCAGAAGAGGGCACTGACTTTTGTAGAAAAAGACCATATTTTTCTCCAAGTCACAGAGCTGGGGGTAGAACTTGGATTTAAGGCCAGGGTGCTCAAATCTCTGTGTTTAAACGGACGAGACAGGCTGGACAAGCACCAGGATCTACCTGTTTTGCTCTCTCAGCCACCACCCCAGCCTACTTCTCCCCTCCTAAAAAAGGGAAGATCCTTCCTTGCCCTTCTTCCTTCTCCAGGGAGCCATGGGAACCTCTCAAGACTGACAAAGGCCACAATGAAACTGCCTTCTCCACCGGGTACCCTTGTACAGCCCATAGGATGCACACACTTCTTTCCTAGTTCCTGTGTGTCAGTACTAGGCTGCATCAGCTTCTGGAAACTTCTGTGTGGGAAGGAGACCAGCCAAGGCTCCTCTCTTCTACACGGCCAGCCATGGAAAGACGCCATTACCAGGTCTTCTGTGTTTATAGTGTCTCAGAGAGCGAATCCCTTCCTCACATGCTCTTGCTTCCTGTCTTCTACAAAGAAAAGATTTTTCTCTTCAGCATTCAAATTAGATGAACATGTTAGCGTGGAGCAGAGGATGATTAGAGCAGGCCACAGCCAGACTTCTGGTTCATAATCTCATTAGCTCGGAGAAGCCCCTCAGAGTCTGCGTAGGAGAGCATCTGAGGCCTGGGGAGTCATCTGAAATGAGACAGACCATCAAAGGAGAGGAAGAAGCTCATGCTTGTGTGTCCGGGAGGAAGGAAGGGATCTGTGAGGAGGTGGCTGGGGCCTGTCGTCCTACATCTTGTGTATGTCTCCATAATCAATTTCACGGCTACCTTCAGTCAGAAATCTAAAAATGTAATCACACAGTTCTCTGCAAACACAGCCTGTGTGACCGTCGCCCCGTAGCTTGGTACAGAGAACACCTCCTAGTGCCTTGCAGAGAGAGGGAGATTGGTTTTCTTTAGAGCTACAGCAAGCCCCAGGTAGCCAGCTTCTTCTCACCACCATAACAGGGCAGAGTGGGGGAAAAACAGACCAAAAATAGCCCAGGATTGTGATGGGGAGGCCTCTTGAATTCAGAGTCCTAGCGGCTGGTTAGAGAGGATGGGGAAGTGGGGAGGGCAGTGGGGGGGCGGTGGGGGAGGGCGGCGGTTATAAAGTATTCACAGAGTTACTGCTCCGGCTGCAAGAACAGCAGGCCGTGGAGCCTGCCCTTGAGGACTTCACCACTGTGTTATTCATGTCACTCATGCATTCATTCAGCAAATACTGATTGAACAGCTACGACGAGGCAGGCATTATGTTGGGCACCAGGATGCGGAAGTGAACAAGCCAAATAAGTTCCTGCTCCCGTGAAAGGAAGGCAAGGCAGGGGAGCCAGCGCCAGCACAGGAGAAAAGATGCCAAGCTAACGTGAAAGCTGAGAAGCGTACCACGTGGGAGAGCAGGGTGTATTGTTTTTTTTCTCTCTGCATGTGTGTGGGATATGTTCATGCGGTTTCAGGTGTCTACATGTAAAGGCCAGAGGACAATCTCAGGTGTCAGTCCTTGTCTTCTGCCTTGTTTGAGACAGGATCTCTTGATTTTTTTTTCTGCTGCATATGTCGTTAGTTGGCCCCAAAGCTTCTCTTGCCTCCACCTCCCCCATCTTCCTGCAGGAGCGCCATCTTCCTGCAGGAGTGCCAGCATTACAGAGTACACACTATTATGCACGATTATATCTGGCTTTTATGTGGGTTCTTGGAATTCAAACTTAGGTCCTCATACTTTTGTAGCCCCCCAAGACCTTCACAGCGTCACCTCAGCTGTGAGTCCCCAGTGGGGCAGTTAGGCACCTGTAAGGTACAATCTCAGCTGAATCCTTCCTCTGCCCTGACCTCCCTTTGTTGCCCATGAATGTCAATCTCAAGGCAGGCACTGAATGCTCCTTGCAGACAGCATCTCTCAGAGCTGGTCCTGGGGCTCAGCTGCTATGGTCGAATTGTGTTCCCCAAAGCCACGAGTTGAATATCTCTGGGGAAGGAGAGATGACTCAGCAGTTAACACTGGTTGCTCTTCCAGAGGACTCAGGTTTAATTCCCAGAAGCCACACGATGGCCTAGAATCATTTGTAACCCTACTGCCAGGAAATCCAATGCTCTAGTCTAGCCTCTGTGGGCAACAAGGCATGCATATAGGACACAGACATACACGCAAGTGAAACATATATACCAGGCAAAATGCCCATGTGAGTAAAATATAACAAGAACCCTTAGAAATAAAGACAAATTGTTTAATAAAGAGAGAATTTCATTGCCAAGCTACAGTGTTGGAGTGTAGGGCCTCTGAGAGGTCCAAGGGCTCTGAGATCAGTGGTTTGTTTCAGGAGTAGTTTTGCTAGCAAAGAAAGTTTGGTGTCTCTTCTCCCTCTGCCTCCAAGTGTTGCCTTCTGTCAGGCTGTGGCAGAGCAGCAGGGTTTCCATCACATGAGGCCTCCATCTTGGTCTCTCCAGTCTTCAGAGCTGTAATGCAAACACATTTCTGTCCACTATAAAGCCCTTATGTAGACGGGGTCAAGGTCACAAAAGGGACAATGACAATGATCGGAGTGGATGTGATGGTTAGGTGATGTGGGAGTCCCCTCTGGATGCTGCGGATGCCTTGGCCTGTGATAGGGTAGAGGAGAGCTAGGACATGGGGGAAGGAGGGGAGAGAAAACTAAATGCTGGGAGAAAGAAGGCGAAGTCAGGAGATGCCATGTAGCCCTGGCGGGGAACAGACATGCTGGAACCTTGCCAGTAAGCCACAGCCATGTGGCAATACACAGATTGATAGAAATGGGTTAAATTAAATTGTAAGAGTTAGCCAACAAGAAGCTAGAGCTAATGGACCAAGCAGTGATTTAATTAATACAGTTTCTGTGTGGTTATTTCAGGGCTGAGCAGCTGGAAACGAATAAGCTGCCTCTTACTACAATTAGGTCTTGTTGTCTTGACATAAGTCTGGAGCCACTTAAGGAGAGGAAACTTCAGTTGAGGAATTGCCTTTCTCCCTCACCTTGTGGGTATGTTTGTGAGACATTTTCTTGACTAATGACTGATGTGGGAGGGCCCAGACCATTGTGGGCAGTGCCACTGGACTGCCCCTCGGCCTGTGGCCCCAG
Source organism: Microtus ochrogaster (assembly GCF_000317375.1). NCBI lineage: Eukaryota > Metazoa > Chordata > Mammalia > Rodentia > Cricetidae > Microtus > Microtus ochrogaster. Next base: position 3,126,014 of record NW_004949113.1, read on the forward strand.
GTTATATGAGAAAGCAGGCTAAGCAAGCCACAAGGAGCAAGCCAGTAAGCAGCACTCCTCCATAGCCTCTGCTTGTGTTCCGGCCTCCAGATTCCTGCCTGGACTTCCCTCCATGGACTGTGACTCTGGGATATGTAAGCCAAACAAACCCTTTCCTCTTCAAGTTGCTTTTGGTGATGGCTTGTATCACAGCAACAGAAAACAAACTAAGGCAGCCAGTGAGTGGCTGAGAAGGAAGTGACCTCACACAGTGCTGCTGTATAAGGTAAAAGCAGTGAGGATCACTGCTTAATTGCCTGATGGCTTAATTGCCACCCAGGACAATGGTGATGTCTGGACCTGTGCTGCTGCCGGGGGCCCATGTTTGGGTTCATGGCCCTGATGCAGCCTCGGTCTGTGTTGATGCCGGAGACTCCCGATACCTCCAAAGGTAGAGAAGATTAAACTGTACAGAGTTGACCCCACCCCTCATTGGCTGCAGCACTAGGGAGAACTGGTCCTGTCCCACATGGCTGAAGCACTCAGAAGAGAGGGCCTACACCTCTCTGCAGCAGTGCAGTAGAGACGACCCTGTTTGCACGTGCTTGGGTTAGCTGACCCTGAGGGTATGAAAATGGGAGATCAAATGGCACCCCTCTCGTCTTCCATGTGGTGGCATGGGTGAGGGAAAAATGCCCTCCTCCCCTCACCCCTTGACTCTTGCAGCAGGTGGGGGACCCGACCCGACCCCTTGCCAGCTGCAACGCTTGGGAGCATGGGCTCTGCACCTTGCCTGGGCAGCACAGAAGAGCTGACCCTGTAGACGGAGACATGGGTGAGCCAGCCCTGAGGGCAGGAGAGGGGCATCGCTGATACCACCTCCCTCATATGCAGTGGTGTGGGGTGGGGTGAGGGGAAAATACTCCCCCACCTCACCTCTACAGCCTTCTGCTGGCGAGGGAGCTGCCCCTCCCCTTTACCAGCTCCAACACTCAGAAAAGCAGGCCTTGCTCCTCAGCTGGGCAGCATAGCAGAGCTGACCCTGTTGATGGGGACATAGGTGAGCTGGCCCTGAGAACACAAGCACAGGCGTACTGGCCCCGCCCCTTATCTGCCAAAAGGTGACATGGGTGGAGGAGAGAGATGCCCTTCCTGCCTGTTAATGCATGAGGCACGGGGGTGGGGTGGGGTGGGGGGAGCTGGCCCTGAGGTCATAAGAGTGGGAGAATGGCTCCTGCCCTCCTGCCCCCAATTGCAGCACTCAGGAGAGCAGGCCCTGTACCTTGCCTGGGCAGCGCAATAGAGCCCATCTTGTTGGTGGAGGTGTGGAGGAACCGGCCCCACAGCTGTGAGCCTGAGAGCGGTTCACACTAGTTATCTGTCATGGTAACTAGTTATCAGTATGGATGGAGGAGAGATGCTCCCTGTTATGCCTTACCCCTCACTGCTGTGAGAGCTGACAGACGAGGAAGCTGACCTTCTCCATTACCAGCTGCAGCACTCAGGAACGTGGAGCCTGCACCTCACCTGGGCACCACAGAAGAGCCAACGCTATTGGCTGGGGTGCAGGTGAACCATACCAAGAATGTAAGCATGGGAGATCTGGCCCCGCCCCTCATCGGCCATATGGTGGTGTGGGCAGGGAGAGATGCCCCCCTTCACTGCCTGCAGCAGTGAGAGAACTGGCCCCGAGGTCATAAGAGCAGGAGAGCTGTCCCTGCCTCTCACCGGCTGCAGCACTTGGGAGAGTGCCTCCTACACCTCAGATGGGCAACAGAGTGGAGCTGGCCCTGAAGGGGTGGGTACAGGAGAGCTGACTCCGAGGATGTGAAAGCATTGTCTCCTCCCTTTATCTCTGCAAGGGCCATGCTGGAGAGCTCACCCTGGTGGTGAGGACAGGGGAGAACTGGTAGGTGGTCCCAAGACCCGGATTACGAGTTGGGCTACCCCAACATCCACATCTACGAACTGCTGGAGCTTGGGAAGAGCCAGTCCTGCAGACTCAGAGCTGCAGGATCTCCACAACATAGGGCACAGCAGGGTATCTGAGAGGGGTCCCATTGAAGACCCAGTGTCTATAGTGTAGCAGAAACCATGGGCCTCAAACCAGACCAAGGATTCTTCACAATGACATGTATTGGAGCATAAAAATATATGAATAAAGGGGTTTACTGCATGACTCACTCTGTCACACTACAGCTTCCATGACAAAATTTTCCCTTCTTTTTTTCTTAATTTTTATTTTATCTTTTTTTTTTGAGGGGGGGAGGTTGCAAGGGCAGAGGATGAATATGAAGGACAGGGAAATGAATGGGATCAAGATGCATGACGTGAAAGACGAAAAGAATAAATAAAAAAGAAAATAAAGAGCAGAGCAAAACAAAACAAGCCCCCAGGAAGAAAACAATACACAAGTCTCAATAAGTACCTAAAACTTACCAGATTTGCAAGCCTGTCCTTCCCCAAGGCTGTAAAAGTATGGGTAGCTGAGAAGAGGAAACTCCCAGACCTGCCGAGCTTCCTGAATACAGTACAGAGAGCTCCCGTCTGCACTGTGTGAGCTATCACCCACAGCAGGGTGGGCCTTCCAGCCAGGCTGCTGTCTTCGAGCTGTCCGGGTTCCTATTAAGAACCTCTCACATATACTCCTGTAAGCAAGTCTGATAAACTCTGTGGCTCACCAAGATGGACGTCGGTGCAATCCTGACTTTGGTGTGTCATTCATGCCTATCTGGGGTGGTAGACGTTTGTCCATATCTCCTTAGGAAAGTCTCACACAGACTTACAGAGAAAAGGCAAAGAGTAAATAAAACTTCATTTTTGGTCTCATTTTACTAGAACTACAGTAACTTGTAAAGCAGTTTTTTTTTTAAAAGGAGAAACACACACATAGAGAAAGAGGAGATGAAAAAAGTAAACCGTATGTTGTGACACACAGTGTCCCAGCACGTGGGAAATGGAGGCATGGGAATCAATAGTAGCTAAAGGACATCCTCGGCCATATCACTAGCTTGCTGCCAGCCTGGAGTGCATGAAATCCTGTCTCAAAAGGGGGGCAGGGAAGAAGAGGAATAGGAAGGCATATGAGAGAAAGGAGAGAAGCAGAGCTAGAAATGTGAGCGAGAAGATGCAGAGGGAGAGAAAACATAAAAGAAAGGACACAGAATGCATTCTTGAGCAAAGGGGGAAAACGCAAACAGGATCATCATTCCTACAGTGTGGAGAACATTCAGTTCTCCTAGCACAGCTTCCTCTCCTCCAACCTCATATTAAAAGATACCTGTTTCTTGGTCAGGGATTGAGGAACCTGGCACACCCACCCTGTCACCATCTTTCACAAGGGCCTGGAATGACTGTGGTCCAGGAGAGCCTTAGATTCCCATGTAAAACATGGGAATCATCCCCAGTTAACTCTTAGGGAAATAGAATGTCTGCTTGGTAGGTAAAAAAGAAGAGAGATAAAGGTTACATCAACAGGGGCAACCTCCGCTTCCGCGATTTTATATTTAGATTGCGGTGGCTGGGAGCTAATTAGGCCTGGTTGTCTGTCTTCCCATTGAACACCACTCACCTCCTTTGCCTTGACTAATTAGCTTGAAAAGGGGTTCTAAAGGAAACGAGAAGGTTCTTGGGATTGGTGATGGGTAGAGGCAGTGCTGGGAGAAATGGCCCTTCAGAACACTTTTGTTCGTAGGAAATTCAGAAAGCAGCATGATTTTCAGGACAACGGACAGCACCAGGCAGCCTAGGAATGTCACAGAGGAGGCTCTAGAGGTGGAGCCCATCCACAAGCACTAGGGTACTTGGGCTGTAGCCTGCTACCTTATTTAATTATGCAATGATCAGCAACCTTTACATTTTAATTAGTGAGCCACTGTAATGAAGCCATTCAGCTTCCGCCCAGAGCAGGTCCGATGATTCTTCCTTCGCGCTGGAAGGGTCTTCAACACTAATTGGCTGTTTGGCGGCTTGGTCTTGACAGTGTGAGGTAGGCAGTGATCCCCTTGCATTGCGGCTAATGTGTTCTCTAGTCTCCCTGCCTTCCTCCTCTTTGATTTGCCTAATTAGCGCTAATAATTTAAAAGCTGCGCGGCCCTCTTTTGATCCTGCTGTCGAAGGCAGACAGAGCCATCCCATTAGCAGATATTAAATAGCACTAATCTGCGGTGACATGGTTGGGGCTGGCTTACACACAGCCCTGGCTTGGGACCTGGCGCTGACACACACACACACACACACACACACACACACACACACACACACACACCTCATTCACTTTATTCCTAGGGAAAGTCATTCCTGGCCGTGTCAGCTTAAATGTCCTATTTTTTATAATGGTTTTGAGGTCCCTTTTATTGTGGGCTGGCATTGAAAAACCCACATGATTTATTCCAGATTTCAGGATTTTAATGATTAATTCATGAATGTATATGCAAGGATGCCAAGGTCTCTAAAATAATGAAAACTGCCTCCCCCCCGAAAGTTGTTTGTTTTCATTTCAAATCAAAGCAATCTGTCTTGAGCATTTCTCTCCCCCTGCCTTCACACCCTGAATGGGGAGGAGGGGTGCTCATTTCACCAGGGTCTTGATAACGTTTTGACAAGCAATAGAATTCATTTACATTCATCAAAACAAACAGATAAGCCTTCCATCTTCCCCTGCCTAGCTGCCACTGTGGGTCTCTCACCCCCAACAGGCATCGACAGGCTCGAGGTCATGTGTAGTGAGTCCAGGTATTCAGAAATTACTGTTGGATTTCAAAAGGGGACTAAGATGGATGGCTTGTTCTGGGAACATGGACACCCAGCTCTGTGTGACTTGGGCTACTCAGCCACGAGCTCCTTCTCTGTTTAGAGACAGTGGGATTGATGGAGTCCTAATCTTAGCTCCACTATTTTCCCACCAAGTGTGTGGCTTTAGGCACACTATTTATAACGCTAGATAGAGCCTCGAGCTTCTGGAAAGATCCAAAGAGGTGATGCATGTGACATGTGGGGTGTGGGACACTTACTGCACTTAGCACATGATAAACTCTTGAAAAGGTTGCAGTGGTGGTGGTGGTGGCAGAAGAGGCCTACCCCTTCTCTTGGGTAGCAGGGTCACAGTGAACAAATGCATTCAGGGTCTGTGGGGTTACTGTTGTTTTCCTTTGTGTCTGTCTTAGTTTTTTTTTTTTAATTTCATTAAGCTGAGTGTGGTATGCACACCTGTATCTGAGCATTCGGGAGGCTGAAGCAGTGGGGGCTACACAACATATGAACTCCCATCTCAGGTCACATTCACTGAATTTAGTCTGTGAGAGGATAGACAGTGAAGAGCCCACTGATCCCTACTTTGATCTCTAGTCCCCTTGCTGCCCCCTGGAGTCCTTCAGAGAATTAAAACTCAAGACACAGGGCCAGGCTCCCTCTCTTCCTTTTTTCTTTCAAAAGATGGTGCCACAGTTTCCACGAAAGGAGTCTTGGGAAAGTCCCATGTCATTGGATTTTGGAACAAACTTTTGGGGTTTCTCATTTTGTAAAAAAACAGTTTTTTACAAAATGATCTGTTTGTTCTCATTGTATGCGTATTAATGTTTTGCCTGTATGTCTGTCTGTGTGAGGGTGTTAGATCCCTTGGATCTGCAGTTACAGACAGTTGTGAGCTGCCATGTGGGTGCCGGGAATTGAACTCAGGATCTCTGGAAGAGCAGCCAGTGCTCTTAACCACTGAGTGATCTCTCTAGCCCCTGATTTTTTGCTTCTAATCAGGAAAACAGTCTTTAATCAGATCGGGGAGTCCATTGATCTCATCTATAAGAGATGCACCAAGCAGAGCAGCAAATCCCTAGTATCCACTCTCTTACTTTTATGGCAAAACCCACTCCTCACTGGAGAATTGCCGCAGGCCCACTTTATGGCCAATAGGTTATGTGACCGAAATCTCACTTCTTAGAATTCAATATGACTGAGACATCTGGCCAATCTGGGGTTCTGAAACTTCTAGTCACCATGATTGGTTTAGGGAGGATCATATGACTAAGTTCTGACCAAAGAGAATCAAACCTGGATTTCTGTAACAGAGGCCCCCTCTTGCTGCGTGATGTGGTAGGTGGGCCGAGGGGAAGGGGGTTGATGATGGCCAGGAGTATGACCAGGTGGGGTGGAAGATGGGGGTTTGTCCTGCAATACTGGCTGCAGAACTGTGAATGAGTCATTTGTTTCAGAGAAGAAAGGGTAGGGCTTGCTGGCATCCTGCTGGAAAGGCAGGAGATAGGATGAAGACCGGGCATGACTCAGGGCCTGGTGTGGGGAGGAAGGAAATCACAGGATGAGCACACCCACTGGGAGGTGGAGTTGCCCGGGTGAGTAAAACAGCTGGCTATTTGCATGCATTTCTGTTCTCTATGTCAGAGTAATCTATAGCCCTTAAATTCCCTTTATCTTGAATTCAGGGAGACAAAAATCAGAAGATTGGAGAATGCAGAGTATAAACAGAGGTTTCTCTGTCCCACCCAGTCCCACAGTCGCTTCTAAATAATCACTCAGAGACTGAATATTAATTACAGAATGTTTGGCCAATAGTTCAGGCTTATTACTAATTAGTTCTTACTTCTAAATTAACCCATTTCTATTAATCTAAGTATTGCCATGCAGCCATGGCTTTTACCGGTCTGCTGGCATCTTGTTTCTTGAGCGGTTACTCGCATCTCTCTCCACTCCACCCTTCTTTCTCCCTGTCTTCAGTTTGGCTTTCCTGACTAGCTGTGTTCTGCCTTGCTCTAGGCCAAAGCAGCTTTTATTATCAACCAATGAGTGCACCATATGTTCACAGCTTATAGCAGCACAGAGGAGAAATCAGTAAGTCCCCCTTCCAGCTCTCTCTGCTGCCTAGTAGCATGTCTGCAGTGATTAGCCCCAGGTCCACCTAGCCAGACAGTCTCTCTTTTCATAGACTCAGTTTCTGCCCCATTTGTCTGTAGGGGCTTCTGGACAGCTTCAGCTTACAGGACCTGGTGATGCCACCTCCTCCTGCTGTGCACTGTGGTTGATCTTTGTGGGCCTGAGTTCCAGCCTACAGGACCTGGTGACGCCACCTCTTCCTACTGTGGACTGTGATTGATTTTTGTGGGCCTGAGTCCCAGCTTACAGAACCTGGTGACGTCACCTCCTCCTGCTGTGCACTCTGGTTGATCTTTGTGGGCCTGAGTTCCTTCATGTGAGTAACCACTGCTGGCATTACGTTATCTCTCTTTGAAAACCTAGCAGGGGTGAGTCATAGCCGGAGTGAGAGAAATGGAAGGGGGAGAAGAGATGAAATGACTCGGTGTACAAATCAAAAGCAGCCATGGAAACACAGGCCCGGGGCTTAGTCATAGTGTGTAAGATGCCGGAGGAGGGTGGATTGCAAGGGAGATGAGTATGAATCCAGGACCTAAAGACAGTGCTTGGCAAACCGATGAGGAAGAGTAAAGAACACAAGCCAAGGTGGCCAAGAGGTCATAGCTTCCAGAGAGAGGGTTCCTCAAATGCACTCTCATTGGAAGTAGGAAAGAATTCAGGAAGTCAGCAAGTTTATGCACAACAACCGTGGGTGAAGAAGAAGGATAGCATCAGCCGGGTGCTCTCAGTCTAGAACTAGATTAGGTGGGCTCTAACACAGCGTTGTAGCACCTTGAGTCAAAAGGACATGCAGTGTTGTGGGACTGGAAACGGGCAGCTGACACTGGGTCTAAAGACCACTGTTTTTCTTATAATAGTGACCTCATGAAACATTTTTCATGCTTATTTGGAATGATGTGTTTTGGATATTCATTGTCAAATCAACTTAGTTATGTGTCATTTTGCTGTCTTTGAAAAAAAATATGGAGAGTTCTTTATGGTCTGGTTCATTGTAACTAAAACCAAACTCTAGACATTGGAGGCTGCTGTAGTCTGCTCTGGCTGCTAAAGCTTTGTACTTTAGAATGGGTGATCTATAGAGAATAGAAGTTCAGTGGTTGAAGAAATGACGCAGCAGTTAAGAGTACTTGCTTCTCTTAAGGGGTCCTGACTTCAGGTCCCAGCACCCCCATTGGGCCTCTGGCATCTCTGACCTCATGGGTACCTGCACTCATTTGCATATACATAGTTAAAAAAAAACCTAAGAAAAGCATACACCTTTATTATGTACAGTTCTGGAGGTTAGGGAGCCAATGAATCCAATATTTTACCAAGATTAACACACCATTGAATCCCGTATCTCACCAAGACCAATACACTATTGAATGTAGTATCTTACCAAGATCAACATGCCACTGAATTCAATATCTCACCAAGATCAATATGCCATTGAATTTGGATTCTCAACAAGATCAACATGCCATTAAATCTAGTATCTCACCAAGACCAACACACTATTGAATGCAGTATCTCACCAAGACCAACATGCCATTGAATTTGATATCTCACCAAGATCAACATGCCATTGACTCCAGTATCTCACCAAGGGTCACTCTTTGTTTCCAAGATGATGCCTTTGTCATCCCCTGTGGGGCAAAAATAAAAAGCAAAGTCACTCAGATCACTTAAATTGGCACTGTTCCAACCACCCAAAGGTTCTGACTTGTGCTTGGTGGTGCTTGGGATCAGAATCACAGCTTTCTGCATGTTACACACATGTTCCAGAACTGGGTGCATGGCAACCCCCCACTTCTTAGCACCACTGTTCTGTGGGTTACATTTCAATATGAGTTTTGGAGAAACGAGACCATCAAAACCATAGTAGCAACAAAGAAAACCAGCACTTAATTGAGTGTCATGGAACCCCATGATCTTTTCTCTGCACACTAATCCCTTGAGGGCTGGATTGGTTGTGTCCATGCAGCACATTACAAGGCCCAGTAAAATGACACGTTAAGTGACAGTGAATGTATGGACAAGAGTCGAGGAACAGGCGATCATTCTGACAGTCTGCAGATGCCACAGACTGAGGACTCCATGGAAACCTCAGAAAGTCAGTGAGGTCATTTTCTGAATAGTAAAGCTTGCCTGTGGAGCCACAACAGGCCAAGGGAGGGAGAAGATGCTGTCATATAGGGATGCTGGTGCATCAGCTGGAACAGAAAGAAACTCTGAGTGTTCTTTGAGTTAACAGTAAGGTATGTATCAATCCACAAACTGCAAGACCAGGACTTGGAGCTCAGGCTGCCTGTCACTGTGAAGGCCATGGAGCAGAGACTGGAACTACATCTCTAGATTGAGCTTAATTCAGAGAGTTGGGGATCTGAGAAGGCAGCAGCTCAGCATCTACAACATCTGTCTCCTGTCTCATCTCCAGCCAGCAGACTAAGCATGAAGAACTAGGGAGCAAATCAGCCAATCACTCAAGAGCTCAGTATCGCCACTCTGGGCAGGTGGTCAGTCACGTGTCTGAGACTTGCGATGACTGTGGCTCTCTCATTGTCATCCCACGCATTCTTTCCTGTTCTTGGGATGTCTGGGTTCAGGCACTTGTTGAAAAGCTGAGTCAAGCCGGGCGATGGTGGCGCACGCCTTTAATCCCAGCACTCGGGAGGCAGAGGCAGGTGGATCTCTGTGAGTTCGAGACCAGCCTGGTCTACAGAGCTAGTTCCAGGACAGGCTCCAAAGCCACAGAGAAACCCTGTCTCGAAAAAACCAAAAAAAAAAAAAAAACAAAAAACTGAGTCAAGTCCTTATTTGCTGGTAACAACTCAGTACTTCTCCATGAGCATCTGGGCTGGGAGGACAGGACAAATTCTGTTGGGGTCCAGGACCAGCCCGGACCTGAATTATTTCTCATACCAGAGTAGAGGTGTAAAAAATGATGGAGACACAATTCACACGGCGATATCAAGAGGGAGGCTTAGGGTTTATTCAAATCCTAAAGATCACCCAAGTTTATTATCCAAACAGCTTTTATATCAAAGGGTAAACTGGGGGAAAGTTTATAAGCATTCTGTTTCCTGGGTGGGTGGGGGGGATGACTTAGGTCACATCCCAACTGTGGCTGCTCTGTCATGGAGACTAAATTAACACCCCTTCCCTAGGCAACCTCCTAAATTGCAATAAAAGTAAGAGTGACGCTAGCATATTCTAACTCTAGGTGATGTCAGCTTGTCTCACTACCTCTCTCAAAGGCTAAGCAGCCACCTTGTGTGTGGACGGTGCAAACTGTACTTTGCCAGGTTGCTCAAAACTTACTGCCATACAATTAAAAATATTGGCCTGTATAACCCACTCCTCCAGAGTTCAGAACAATTAAAGCATAAACAGTAGATACAGCTAAGCTATTAAGATCATGTATGTGCAGATTCCGCTTGGCAATATGGAGTATGAGTGTGTCTTTATAATAGAAATGCTCTTATTCCTTCTGCTCCCTGTTGGAATTAGAAGTTCAAGGGCAAGTTAGGCTTCATAAAGTCCTGTGTACCCGCTTGCATTTCTTGCAAGTTTCTTGGTCTTCTCCTCCTTCCCATCCTACCCTCCAGTTCTCTATCCTCCCCCTGACACAAATAGGCACACGCGAGCACAAGTTAACACACCCACCCCCCCCCCCCCACACACAACAAATACATCCACAATCATCATGGCAGGGAGCAAGGCAGCAGGCAAGTGTGGCACTGGAACAGGAGCTAAGAGCTCACATCCTGACCCACAGGCAGCAGACAGGGAGAGACTGGGCCGGCCAAGAGCTTTTAAGGCTTCAAAGCCCACTCCCCAGTGGCATAACTCCTCCAACAGAGCCACACCTCCTAATCCTTCCTAAGTAGCCCACCAACTGGGAGCCAAACATTTAACTAGATTAGCCTATGGGAGCCATTCTCATTCAAGCCATCACACACACACACACACACACACACACACACACACACACACGAACACACACAGATTAAAAAACATATGCACACATATGTATATGCACACACACATAGTTCACTCAGACAGACATACACACACACACACACGTGTGCACACACACTTTATAGAATGAGAAAAATTACCTGAGAACCCCAGGCTGAACAACCAGTTGTGCAAATGGCAGTGTCAAGTGAACTCATTCTTTTTTCATCATCTTTGATTTTTAAGACAGGATCTTATGTAGTACGGGTTGGTCTCAAACTCTATATATGTGCAGCCCAGGCTGGTCTTGAACTACTGAGGCTCCCACTTGCACCTCCTGAGTACTGGGATTCCAGGGATGCACCACCACCTACTGCAACCTATTGCAAAGGTTTAGGCTCTTGTCTAAACCTTTGCAATAACAGAAGAGCACTTATGTGCTTCTCTGCTTGGCTCCTTTGTGCCGAGGTCTGTGGGAGAGCTGACATGTTCAAGTCTGCCTGAAGGAGAAGAAGATGCATAGGAGAGTACCTGGTGTACAGGGTCCTGAGTCTGCCCCCAGGGCCCAGCTCTAAGCTGGGATCACCATAACAACCTAAATGCTACCCAGGAATCCAAGAAAATGTGGACATGTCATTGCACTGGTTTGATCATCTAGCATTTGCTGTGTGGCCACTGCGGATCTAGCCACACTCTTGTTCTATTAAAGCATCTTTTAGAGAGTCATAGTCAGCCTGAAATGTGGCCTTCAGGTGGCAGAGGCAGGAGGATCAAGTTCTAGACCAACTTGGGCTACATAGTGAGACCTTATTTCAAAAAGCCAAAAGGAAAAAAAAAAAGAAAGAAAGGTGAAAATCCTAGTCCCATCTTGGAATGCTTTCTGCATCTTCCTGTTCCACTTAGAAGGGCTCAGCACATTTTGGAGCCGGCTCTGACACACCTCGCTGTGCCGTCCTTCCCTGCTCCTAAGCTGTGCCACAGCGGTTCCTGAGTTTGCATTACCACAGCAGCTGCCTCTCTGCTTCAAGCCTGCTCCTGTCCCGGGTCTTCAGCACATGCTGCTGTCACCTGGGGTGTTTTTCTCCGACTCAGAGTTTCTTGAGTCCCATTTCCTGTCCAGATATCGGTCAAACCTGTGCCAATAATGACCCCTGTAGTCTCAGCACTCAGAAGGCTGAGGAAGGAAGATCACAAGGTTTGGGCCTGTCTAAGCTACAAAGTGAGGTATGCTGTTGTTAACTACACGCTTTCCCAATAGCCATTCACAACCTGAGCAACATTCTGTACAAACAACATGCCACCTGGATCACACCCCCCTCTCCAGCCAGGACTCAGTCAGCTGCATTTGTGATCTTCCGTCTTTCTGTGGCTTCTTCATATTGTCTTGCTATTTTTTTAAAAAAATTTCTTCTTTGTTTTCCCACTTTTTTTTCCCTTTTGCTTTTTGAGTTAGGATCTCATTCTGTAGCCTTGGCTGACCTGGCACCAACTGGCCCAGAACTCACAGAGATCTGTCTGCCTCTGTCTACCCAAGTGCTGGAATTAAAGGCACAAGCCACCATGGCCGGCTTGTTTACCACCTCTTTTAAGTATGGTTCAGTCCTTCCACACAGGAGGGCTGTCCCCTGTGGACTGCCACGCTGGCTGTGCCTACGTTTGAGTCTGGCATGAAATAGGATCTCTGTAAGTATCTTCTGAATGGAGACCAAGACATGAAAGTTACAGAGCTGTCTGCACGGACCACAGCGCGGCCTCAAAATCCACGTTCTGGAATCAGAAAACTTGTGAAGTTGGAGGTAATTCTAAGTTAGATGACAGAATGATCCTGTCCCATGGCAGATTTGTCCAAGTTATGGGAGACATGAGTGGGAAATATCAGGAGGGCAGAGGCTCACCAGAACTGGCCAAAGCTCTAGAGTATCTTTGCCACATCTCTGGCCCTGAGCTGTGACAGGAGCCTGCCAGGAACCTTCCCCTGGGCACACTAAACTTCTTTTATGGTGTTCCTTAAACTGTTTAATTCTTCACGGCGCTTTTGTAAGGTGATCAGTCTCACTGTGTGGACCGAGGAACTCAGTGAGATTCAGTGTCTTGCTGGAGTCTCCCACTGAGAAAGGGACAGAGACAATTCATAGGCACGGTATTTCCATTGCACCCAGGGTGGGCTTCTCAGTGGCAGGAACCACGGTCAGCTCAGGGTCTCTCTAGAGCTCTCCAGGACCCAGGTGGAGCAGAACAAGCAGTTTTTCTGTCTTCTCAGACTCACCTCAGCGAGCAGAGAGCTCCGGAGACCCTAGGCTGTGTCGTGTGAGTCACAACAAGAGCTCCGGCTGGCTCTCAGTGACCTTGGGCACTTTTCTTCCTTTGTCTTCTCAACTGTAAAATAAAGGGTTTGGATAATGGCCCAGGAATCTCCCTGGCTTTGATGTAGGAGACTGTGATGTCAAAGCAAGAGAGATTGTATCATTGCGAATTGAAAAATAATGATCTTTTATGCCTCGCATGTAACTTTCTATCTCTCAGGCTACCTATTATCTAGTGTCAACGTTGCCTCGTATATCAGACACAATGGTAATAAGTATGTAATTTGTAGCTGTGATTTCCATTTTATGGCAATATCTGATTTACACGAGGTGTTTTTAAAAGTGTGTCACTTACAATACACACACCTGCCAAGAGTCTGGTCTCTCATAATGACTTTGCAGTGAGGTCAAAGAAAGTGCCCCAAATGAGGTAAATAAACAGCTGGCATGTATCCAACATCAAGTCTCCTTCTCATTGCAGAAGGCTGCCACATCTCATAGGACCTTCTGGGTGGGTGGATCAGGATTATGAACTCCTAGCATGAGCTATGTAGCTCTTTCTGCAGACAGGAGAGCTGTAGACACCAGGGGAGAGGGACATTCTGATCAATTCATGGAGATAACCTAGCTGAGAATCAGTTCAAAGAACAATCAGTTTATTGTGCTTGATCATTTTGATAAAAATTTTGAGCCAGCCTTGTGCGTGGTGGCTCTTACTGGTTATCCCAGAACTTGGAAGGCTGAGAAAGGAAAATTGTAAGTTTGAAGCCAGCTTGGCTAGGGGACAAGATTCTTTCTCATTAAACAGTCTGGAGAGATGCCTCAGCAGTTAATGACACTGACTGCTTTTCCAAGGGGACTTGGGTTCAATTTCTAGCACCCATATTGTGGCTAACAAACATCTGTAACTCCAGTTCCAGGGGATCCAGTTCCCTCTCCTGAATTTCACAGGCACCAGGTACACAGATACAAATGCAGGTAAAACACCCACACACATAAAATAAAAACAAAGTGAATGACACATTTAAGATAAATACTCAAAGGCAGAGGTAGAGGCGGGGCTAAGTGTCAGAGTCACCTGGGGAAAAAGTACTAATTTGATGTATTTTTATATTTATAGGACTTTTGGAAAATTGCCTATTTTGCAAGTTGAATTTTGATGAAGCCAATTTTGGCAGATTGGTCTGGTCTGTAGGGCCAGTTCAGGCCTGAAAGCTTTGAACATTTGTGTTCTGCAGACTGAGGGGTCTAATTGTCCCTCGGCAGTTAAACAGGACACCTTGGACTATTCCTCTACACCCCAGGGAGAGAAAGAGTCAAGGGAGATATGTCACACTCGCTGCCTAAGCCTTCCTCCACTCTCTGAGTGAAGAGGCTCCTGAAGAATCTTGTTGTTAATTCCAGGGGGAATTTGTGGCCTTTGAAGCAGATCCAAGCTCCTGGAAACCTGATCCCCTTGCAAGCCTCAGAAACCTTTTACAGCAGGCCCTCAAATGCCACTGGGGTGGTTTAGACTGCTCTCTGAGGTAGTGCAATAATGACAGCAGTACCCAGAGGCCAGGAAGGGCCACCGGTAGCAAAGCTGCCTTTGGACTACTTGTCAACTGCCTCAGCTTCCCCTGGACAGACTCCAAAGCCCAGTTAAGCAACTTGATGCCTATCCTGGCTGCCCCCCATGGCAGACAATGGCTGCGCCAGGTGAACTTCTGGCCTAGGGATTTTGGCTGCTTGTTCAAAATCCTCCCAAAGGTCAGTCACCAGGCTCTGATTTCTTCCTGAAGAAGCTGGCTCAGGCTGGCTTATCAGCAGAGCAGACTGGCCTCTGAAATTTGTGTTGACCCGCAGCGCTCAGCAGCTACTCAGTGTGATAGTTCAGGGTCAGTGCCATGGCAGGCTTGTTGGACACGCTTTAACAAAACAAGCATTTGAGAGCAGATGTTAGTTTTGATTTTTCTGGGATGCTAGAGATGGAACTTCGGGCCCTGTAGATGCTAGGCAAGTGTTCCACCATTAAGAAGCCTCCATGCCCTAGGCTTCAGCTTGGGAGGGCATGACGTCAGCAAGGTGCCTGCTTTTCTTTTTTCCATTCTCGGCTTCTTTGCTGTAGTCAAGGTCTTTCTTTGCCAAGTTACAAAGGTTTCTCACTGCTTCAATATGATGCCCTTGAAGATGCCAGGAATGCCTTCTTGTCTGCTAGCTTTCCTGAACTTCTCTTCAATACCCAGCCCAAATAGCACTTCCTAAGCAACATCTTTCTAGAGTTTTCAGGCTCTGGTTACTTAGAATTTGTAATTGTTTACATATTTTAGCCATCCTCCACCACTGTAACATCTGCAAGGAGAGACCTTTATTTATTCACTTGTTTAGAGGCAGTGGTTAGGACACAGAGTTCAGAGATAACTTGGGATTGAAGACTCATCATTCAGCTTACTAGGCTGCATACAAAGAATGCCTTCATCTCTTTAAAATTTATATTTCTTGTCTATAAGGATGGACACAGTGATAGTATTCACTACCTAGGCTTGTTGAGGTAAACACACGTTTAATTTATTGAGTGCTTGATCTTTTTAGAGATTATGCTGATAACAGAATTGCTACCATTGTTTCCTCAACAGTTATTTATTACTATTGGTGCCTGATACTATCCTAGATAATACCTGCAAAATATAGCAAGGTGTTTGGTACAGCTAGAACTCAGGAGTTGTTACAAATGTATCAGGTAGGTAAACAGAATTATGCTGTGTAACAAATACCTCCTTACCTATCAAATCTCAGTTGTTTAATTTTTTTTTAAAAAAGTATTTATTGTTCCTCTTATGTGGTTAGTGTGGGTAGTTGAGACTCCAGCTCATGAAGGGTCAGTGTCAGGCTGACTCTGGTGCCATCTCAACGGCTCTTCAGCAGAGGGAAGGGAAACCCGGTTCAAAGTCAGTGGAAGCAGCTAGCCCCAGGCATCTGGGTCAGAATTAAGTTCTCAGCCTGGGTCTTTTTTTCCTTTCTCACTTCTGCACTCAATTATATTTGAGCAGATGAGTGATCCTGTCAGCCGAAGACAACAGCAGAAAGGAATACATTTCTGGAAAGCTCTCTGCGTTCTAATTAAGTTTCTGCTTCCCCAAGCTTTGGGCCCAGGTGCTGATTTGCACTTTTGAAAAATCAGAATCAAACTCAAGGTTGAGAAACCCTGTGAAACGCTTCCGTGTTGTTCGTCATGGCTGGTCCGTACATAAAAGCAGCCCGTTTATTCCTCCCACGATAGACACCCTTGCTTTCGCGGCCTGATGGCTTGGACAGGTTTCTGTTTGAAGACAATTAAAAGTAGCTTCTAAATGCAGAAGTCAATGAGGCAGCCAATGGGAAGGCGAGCACGGTGGGTGAAGGGGGGCCGATCTTAATCAAGTGAGAAAGGGTTCCAAGGAGACTCACCAGGACCACAGTGACTCTGAGCTCAGCCAGGCGCTCCAAAAGGTCTGTCACCACAGCCCCCTCTCCCTCGCTGCCCCAACTAAGGTGGGGGTGCATTCCTTGTGTATTTCTGTCTAACTCCGAAACTCAGTGCTTAAAGTGAGAAACTTGGCTGTTGCCAGGCTCTGGGTGTCAGGAAACCAGCAGACCTTTGTGTGCTACCGCGACAGTTAAGCCGGGCGGCGGTTGGCCTATGGGCGCCACACTTGGCCTGTGGGTGAGCAGTCCGTCCATGCAGCTGCTCCCTGGGTGCTGACACTGACTAGAGCAAACCCCTGCTCACTGCACTTGCTCTTAGCGGAGAAATGGAGGGTGTGCTTGGAGGAAACAGGGTAACTTCCGCTTTGTTACTCTGTAGCGTGCCGAGTCACGGACTGGGGAGACAAACTGTCCATTTTTAGGAATTCCTGGCCTTTCGGCTTTTGCTCATTTTTCTGGGTGAGGACAGCTCTTTGGCTTGGTATCTTGCAGGTGTGTCTTATGGTCAGATGAACCAGGGAAGCACATTACAGTTGAGTCAAATTCTTGGAGACATGGACCTTACGGAGGCATGGATCCTAGAGGCTGGGGCAAGAGCCTCTCCTGCCTTTCCCTCTGTGGTAAGTATGGGGAGGGGGGGCTCCGAGCACACAGGGCAGAGGTCTTCTCTGATTAACTTCCAGAGAAAAATGGCTGTTTGCAGGTGGTGAGGACCTTGTCACGCACGCCCTCTAACGGATTTCTTTTTTTTTTTTTAATCTTTTTTTTCTTTTCTTTTTTTTTTTGGTTGAGAAAAGGAAAAAAAAACAAGTTTCCGCCTCCTCCCAGCCTCCCATTTCCCTCCCCCTCCTCCCACCCTTCTCCCCCTCCTCCCACCATTCTCCCCCTCCCTGCACTCCTCTCCCCCTCCCTCTCCAGTCCAAAGAGCAGTCAGGGTGCCCTGCCCTGTGGTAAGTCTTAGGTCCTCCCCCCCTCCGTCCATATCTTGGAAGGTGAACATCCAAACTGGCTAGGCGCCCTCTAACGGATTTCTTAAAGGAAGAGGCACAGAGGTGTCCTAGGCAGTGACAAAGCAACCTGTACTGCCTTTAACCTTGGGGCAGAGCTGCTGGCAGTTGTTGCCAGCCTAGAAGAGAGCAGAAAGTAAGGCTGAGGACAAGCATGCAGGGCAGGGGAGGAAGGGCATGCAGGGCAGGGGAGGAAGGTCTTCCAGGGTACTACTCCCCCCCCCCCTCCCCGTTTCTCCTTCAGGTTCTACTGCTATCTGGGTGAGTCAGCCCAGCTCCCATGCTGGTGGCTTTAGGCTTTTGTCCTATCTGGGACCTGCTGATACTCTTCTGAACCAGTCAGTGGGGCTGTCCTTTCTGCTTGAGCTACTGGCCAGCCTTTTGTTGTCCCTAGCTCTGTGTGGGTTGAATTCTGGCCTATAATGGATGAGAAGCCAACTTGCCCTTTGTTCCATGTGAGTGTCTATGCTGTTCTAATGGGAGCGTTCTGGACCCCGTTGTGATGGATGGTCACGTCTGTCACCCCCTTCCTACCTCAGACTCTAAGGGCAACAGGCAGAAGGCTGAGAATAACATCAGCCCATCCCCTCGAGGCTGAGCGTTCAGTCCCCTTCAAACTTGTTTGGGGAGATGTATTTATCTGTTAGTATTTTTAGTTAGCATCTAGAATGATGGGCTTTCTGGGAAAATTTCATTCATATACGTCATTGTGCTTCATTCATAGGGAACTCTCCCAATTCCCCTTGCTCGCCCTGCCCCGCCCCACACCCTCACCTCCTGGCTATCTTTGACTTTCCTTGCAGTTTAAGGGTAGAGTTTAATCATCTTCAGTCATTTTCCTATCCCTATGGTATGTTGTGGAATATTCCTTTACACTATGTGAAGACGTGTTACTTTGACTGGTTTAATCAAAAGCAAAACGGCCAATAGTTAGGCAGGAGGAATAGGTGGGACTTCTGGGCAGAGTCACCAGCCAGACATCAGAGAAACAGGATGGGCAGTGCAGAGTTAAAGGCAACTGAGCCATGTAAAAGAATGTAGATTTAAAAATAGAGGCTAATTTAAGTTATAAGAACTAGTTAGGAACAAGCCCAAGTTAAGGCCAATCTTTAATAATTAATAAGTCTTCATGTCAGTTTTTGTGAGCTTGTGTCCCAAAGAGAAATCGGCCTACAATGGTGTGTTTTCCCATCTGACCCAGAGCATGGTCTACCCCAGCCACTCTGCTAAGCCTCCCAATGGCTTCCATCTTCCCTCAGACAGCTGTGGGTCCACAGGCATGTGTGGGAGCTAAGAGTGAGTGGCCTGCTCCTCCAGTGAGACTACGGCCCCATGTCACAACGGCCACATGTCCTCTCTGACATTTTGAAAGAGAGTTTAAGAAAAATTTGCCCTTGAGGAGGCTAGAGGGCAGGTCACGCACCCCACTCTGCTGTTTTGCCAATAGAGTCAGGAAACTGTGGGGTCTGACTCCGGGGTGGTTCCAGGGCTCAGCTTCCTCGGCAGCAAGGGAGGGAGGAGGATGAGACAATCTGTTCCTTTTCCCTCTGGCAGTTTTCTGCTTTGCCCATGTACCTCATGACATCATCCCCTGGAGCTGATCTTCTCTGTCTGTTAACTAGATACATTCTATCCTTTGTGGAGGTGAGAACCAGGGTTAGAAGGCTGCCTTGAAGGCCACTTCATCTGTCTCCCTTAAGGGGCTCTCCCGGCTTGCTCTCTCACGTTGGCTCACATAATGCCACCGAGAGCCACACCTCCTCCTAAACTCTAGGTTGTGTATGTGATAAGATTAGGTACAATCCAGTATATTTCTGTTGCATTTGTGGATTGGTTTGGGAGTTGTTGTATTAGCTACTTTTCTATTGCTGTGATGAAATACTGTAACCAAAAGCAGCTGTAAAGAAGTTTATTTGCCTTAGGGTTCCAGAAAGCTAGCTGCCTATAATACCAAGGATATGGTGGCAGAATCACCAAGCTGAGAGGTTGCATCTTAGCTGCATACAGGAAGCCAAGATCAGCAGCAGGACGTGGGAAAGGCTCTAAATCCCCAATCCTACCCTTAGAGATAAGTTTCCTCCAGCAAGGCTGCATCTCTATAGGGTTCAGAACCTGTTAGAACAGCACCACCAATTGGGGATCAAGTGTTCAAACACATGAATCTATGGGGGACATTTCTTTCATTTGAAAAATTTTTAAATTACATTTATTTATTTTACATCCCAGCTGCAGTTTCCCCTTTCTTTCTCCTCCTGTCTCCCCAACATCCCCTCTGCTCCTCCCCCCAATCTACTCTTCCAGTTCTGTTCAGAGAGGAACAGGCCTCCATGGCTATCAACAAAATGTGTCATAGCAAGTCATAGTAGGACTAAATTCTCCTCTTTGTGTTAAGGCTGGGCAAGACAACCCAGTATGAGGACTAGGTTCCCAAAGCTAGCTAAAGACTTAGAGATAGCCCTGGCCACCACTGCTAGGAGTCCTGTAAGAAGACCAAGGTGCACAACTGTCACATATATGTAGGGAGCCTAGGTCAGTCACATGTTTCCTTTTGTATGTGGAATGTAAATTAACCAGAAGACCAGCAACTCTGGGCAAGATTGTGTTCTGTAAATATGACAGGAAAGCAACATCCATGACATCTCAACAATATGGCTACCTAAACAAGACCCAAACAACGACAAGACCAGCTGACATGCCAACACAGATCGGAGAAATCTCATAAGGTTCCACTCCTAGATGAAGAAATAAAGTCAATTAATAACTGCAGAGAGAGAGAGAGAGAGACAGAGAGAGAGAGAGAGAGAGAGAGAGAGAGAGAGAGAGAGAG
>NW_004949113.1:3146494-3157489 GCF_000317375.1 Microtus ochrogaster
AGAGAGAGAGAGAGAGAGAGAGAGAGAGGGAACTTTAGTGTTCCCAGGGACCAACCTCCTAAGTGGTTATCCAATACCAAGAGGTCAGCCCTTAAAGCGTGTACACATAAGCAACACTGAGCAGATTCAGCAGGATCTATCTATGCATTTATTCATATATACATAAGTAACAATGATAATTAAAAAACGAGGTCACGAATTTGAGAGGGGTTGTGTGGGGGAGGAGATGGAGGGAGAAAAGCAACAGCAGGAATGATGTGATTATATTTCAATTTAAAAAAGAAGACGAAGAAAGACAGAGCCAGCAGAAGTGGGGAGAGGAGCATGAGAAGAGATCTGCTCAAGTGCGTCGTATGAAGACATGAAAGTGCCATAATGAAGCCCATTGCTTTATGTAATTAATATATTTCATAAAATATCTAAGACTTTAGTGTAAGACATTTCCTTGAGAGGCAATTCTGGAATCTTGGGAAGGCTGGTGAAGAAGTTAGCCTCATGGTAGTCACAGGTAAGAAGCCAATCAAAGGACTTGTGTAGCAGGGTGAGGTCTGGGTCCACACTGCTCAATCAGGCATCAGGATGAAGGAAGCTAGTCATCCTACAACTCCCTCTGTCACTAACTGAGTTGGCCACCTTTTCCTACTCATTTTGCATTTCATACATGAACTGCACAGGAAACTGGCCCCCAACAGAGTCTGAGATGTCAGCTAAGCTCAGGGAGCTTAACCATGCTTCCAAAAGCTAGATGAGACTGGGCATAGTAATGTGTACCTTCAATCCCAGCAGTCAAGAGGCAGAGGCAGGGGGATCTCTGTGAGTTTGAGGCCAGCCTCAGCAGTTCTAGGCCAGCCAGGGATACATGGTGAGACCCTATATTAAAACCAACCAACCAACCAGTCAACCAGGCAACCAATCAACTAATCAGCCAATTAACCAACCAACCAAACAACCAAACAACCAACAAACCAGCCAGCCAGTCAACTAACCAACTAACGGGCCAACTAACTAATCAACTAACCAACCAGCCAACCAACCAACCAGCTAACCAATCAGCTAACCAATCAAATAAGCTATGACGAAAACTTAAAAATCAGAAAGTGAGCTGAACTTCCTCAGATGTCTGAGTTAGACTTAAGCACCAGCAACATACAGGGCTCGACTCTTGGGTTAAATAAGGAAGCACAAGCGAGAACACATCTTTACCTCACGAGGTGGCCATCACCACCTGGCCAGGCTGGGGTCTCTGTGGGAGAGTTACAGAAACCTCTGTAAGTCTTCTCTCGGCACCGACCAGCATGGACCTGAGCAGGTGGCAGATGTTCAGAGAAGTATGGTCCATTTATAAGTAGTGGAAGTGACTTTATTCACATAGGTCTCCGGCAGTCATGGTCCATGGCACCACGGGGCTGAGCTCTCTGTGCTTTAGACATAATAGAAAGAAAACATGAAAATGGAAACAGCACCCGTGACTCAGGCATTCTTGCCAGGTGCAACCAGAAAAATCCGAGAAATAAGACGTAATAAGAGCTTTTGAAAGAAACCATTTCTGAAGAGGAAATACATAATTAACATCAGTAATAATTCTTTGCATCACTAACTTGAAGTGGCTGCCTCCTGAAAGAGGAGATAGTCACATTTGTGGCTTCCTATCAAATTTCAGAGTTTTAGATTATGGGAAAACACTGTGAGACTTTTTTTTTTTTTAAAGAGCTCACCAGAAGTACATTTAAAGGAAAGAATAAAACAATAGCTCCTGATAGTCTAAGCTTTAGTTATCCAGAAATCAGGGCCAGAGACACAGGCTTGTCCCTGAAGGTTGCAGGAATGCAGCCTAGAGAGCCGGGGTACAGGAGGGCAGTCAAGCCAAGCTGGGTTATTGAACTGTCAACTGCTACAGCTGCTTTACTCTGCTTGGGGTCCTGATGTAGTCTACGGAGTGTCTGCCCAAAAAACCAAAGACAGAAGCAGGAATTCTCTAGCTTCCTGGCCTCCCACTGCATCAAGATGGCCTCAGGGGAATTAACTCCATTGTATTTCCTGGTCACGTGTGCTGAGGAAAGAGTAGATTTGAGTGGCTGTCCCAAGCTGAGGCAGCAGAGACACCCTAGTGGGCAGGAAGTCAGACTAGACCACAAAAACCAAGGTGAGACATATGATCTGGCTTCCCCGTGCACAGAGGGGACCCACACAGAAGACACACTTCTGCAGTGGCGATTTGGAGACAGAAGTGAACAGGGTCCAGGGATGGCAGGTACAGCACCTCATGATGCCTGGGCATGGGGCTGCTGGGCTCTTTCTCTCCACAGATGTCCACACCTCCTACGATGTGAGAGTATCGTCTTCTCCCCCACCCCTGTCTTGTGTTGAACCCAACACCTTGCACGTGCCAGACAAGTCACTGGGCTGCATCCCAAACCCTGAAAATACCTTGTCTGTATTAAAAGATTGTTTTCATAAAAATTAAACCACAGTGACCTCGGAGAGCTATGTGTTGAAATTTAAATTTGCACCCAGAGAAGAATGATAGATGTATTTATTCCCTCCCAAAGCAGGTTTCGAAAGAGGAAGAAGGATGTGTGCAATTGTCAGAGTCTAATGTGATTGGGAATCATATTTTCCAGTGTTTAGGCTTTTTCTTTATTGGCTTTGCTTTGAATAGTACCTATCATCTTCGAGGCCACCCTAAAGTGTTCCCACCACCTCCAGGGTAGCTTTTTCCCTAGTCATTCTCCATTGGCTTTTGCCACGAGGCATCTGATATGAGGAGAGAACTCAGCAAATATTCAAGTAAATATTTATGGAATGATATGAATAAATAGAGTTAAAAATAGAACATTTTCTTATTCTACTCTTGGAGTAGACGCACAAACAAAGCAGAATGGATTTTGCATAGATTGAATGTCACCCTTCTGACCTCACCAATCAAGTTCAGCACTGGTTCTGTGTTTTTCCAGACCACCCCAGGCATTCAGCAGTGGTAGCTTTTCTTCTTGGGTTTTATTAATTCCAAGCTTGCTAGAGCGTGGGCTTCTCAAGGGCAGGGGCTGTTTTTTATTCATCTTTCTGGGGTACTGGGGAAAGCTCCGTGCCCAGAAACATCGAATCCGTTAAACTGCACTGTAGACTCTGCCCTGACATCCTCAATCATGCCACCTCAGAGAAGAGAATCAGCCGCAGAGCGAGACAGCTAAGAGCACACTTCCAACATCTGCCACCCCTGAGTGGCTGTGGGTGAGCCATGGAGTTCATCCCTGCCTCAGTTTCTCTAGGTAAAAAATGAGAGCTGAATTAAGGTTACAATAGGTCACCACCCTGCTTTCTGTGTCTTGACACTTCTAATGGGTAGAGATACGTTTTCCCACCTGGGCCCTACATGGGTTTAGGATTCTTCACTTACTTTAGTCAAGTCCTACGAATCGATTGGAAGGATTTCTAAAAGCATACATCTATAAGGTCATGACTTTCTCAAAACTCTCAGAAGTACTCTGATTCCAGTCCAAATGGCAAGGTGAGATCACTTGAAGAACTTGGATCATTTGTCTTTATGAATGTGAGCTGTGTTACACCAACAAGGTCAACTGGGGAGCACAGCAAGGGGAAGGAAGGTGCCCAGTGCCAGAGCCTCACAAGCAGAAAAGCACGGGTGAGCTGATGCCCCTCTGGTCCCCAGAGAAAGAGGGCACTGGGGGGGGGGGTCCAGTGCAGTAGTCGCCTGGTAATTAAGGGTTTAGTCAAATGAAAGGGTGGGAGATGCTATCTTGGGTATGAATGAGGCAGGAAGTTGGAGCTGAACCCTGCTTGAGACAGGCTCTTTGAAGAACATCTGTATGACAGCAAGGAAGTAGAACTTGCCTGCGTTCCATCAACACCTTCGTCAACAGATGAATGCATGGATAGTGGAAGAATGGTAATGTGCATAACTGAATTTCATTCAGCCGTAAAGAAAAACAAAATCAAGAACTCTGCAGGAAGGTGGGCATGGCGGTACATACCTTTAACCCCAGCAGATGGGAGGCAGAGGCTAGTAGATCTCCATGAATTCAAGGAGCTATATAGTACGACCCTATCTTAAACCAAACAAAACAGAAAAGCCAAACTATCGGAAAATGAGTGGAACTTGAAAATATTATATTGTGAATTAATCTTGGCACAGAGAGACAAGTGCTTCATGTTCCCTTTCATATGCAGCTCCTAGCTTTTAATGTTTATGTATGTGCAGTTATGTGGGTATAGGTGTAGGTCATGGCACCAGAGAGGACTGTGAGAAGGGAAAGAGAGGGGAAAGGGACCGGGCAGGGAAACAGAACACATGTGACCTGAAAGGAAAAAGTGGGTACTGGCTGGGGCAGAAGGGAACAAGCAGAAGTGGGAGACAGGGTTGGGGAAGGAGGGAGAACCCCAACACCAACATATAAAAGAGCAGGGAGGAAACCTGCTACTTTGTATCTTAATGAAAGGAAAACCTAAAAAAGGCAAACTAAACAAATGATAAATCAGTGTGTAAATCAGTACAACACAGCAGTGAAATGAACACACTATAGATATGGTTTATTCAGCTGAGTTTCAGCTGCTTAATGTTGACTAAAATAAAGGCTTATTTTAGGAGGATGTGGAGTGTGAGTCTATTAACAGTAGCTTCATTTTCTTTATTCTTTAAAATATATAAACTTTGTATTATACAAGTTAATATTAATTAAAATTGTCCTTTGGTAATTTCATGCATAGATGTAACATATTCTAATGGCTCCTGCCCCAGTCTCTGCCTCCCTCCCACCCTGCCACCCCCCTTCCTCCCTAAAAGTTTCTTTGCTGCAATTTAGGCTCACATCAGCACTGAAGCCACAGAGGCCATCATTTTGAATTGCATTTATTCTAAGATATAAAAACAAGAACTGTTAATAAGCCTGGCAATTCATGCAGAGGTGAGATTAGTTGTAGTCTCTAAAGCAGTCGGTCAAATACTTCGAGTTCCTAAGTGATGTCAAGACTACCTTTAGAACAGAGTTTTCAAAATCACATTGCTTCTTGTACCTATAGCTCTGTTCTTCTCAGGGTGCCCCTAAGACCTCTGTGTTCAAAGGAATAACAGCCCTGGGTTTTTCTTTACAACAAGTTTTGTATTTTCATATTTATCTTTAGACAGTCTTACTATATGTTTCTGGCTGTCCTGGAACTCTCTGTGTAGATCAGGCTGGTCTTGAACTCAGAGATCCACCTGCCTCTGTGTTCTGAGTGCTGGGATTAAAGGTGTGCGCCATCACGCTCAGCTAATATCTTCATACTGTCTTTTGCTTCAGTTTGGACACTTCTCTTTAGCATTTCCAAATGGCAGGTTTTATGATTGACAATGAATTCCTGAAGATTTTAGTTGCCAAAGTCTTTATTCATTTCTGCATCAGTCAGGGTTTTCTAGAGGAACAGAATTTACAGACTGAATCTCTCTATAGAAAGGGTTCGCTAGACTGGCTTACAGGCTGTGGTCCAGCTAACCCAACAATGCTGCCTTGAACTAAAGGCCCAAGAATCCAGCAGCTGTTCAGTCCACAAGGCTGAATGTCTCAGCTGGTCTTTAATGTATGCTGGAGTCCTGAAGAAGTCAGCTCGGATGCCAGTGAAGGAGCGGACTTGCTATCAAAAGCGAGAACAAGCAGGCAGAGAGAGCAAGCTTCCTTCTTCCATGTCCTTATATAGGATGCCAGCAGAAGCTGCGCCCCAGACTGAGGTGGCTCTTCCCATCTCAAAAGATCTGGATTAAAGGGTGATCTCTCACTTCGAAGATTTGGATTAGAAATGGGTCTTACCAGTTCAAATGATTTAATTAAGACAAAAGTCTTCACAGGTGTGCCCCATCCTTTGAGTTTTAGTTAATTTCAGAAGTAGTCAAGTTGACAACCAAGAATAGCTATCACAGTTTCTAAAGGACAAAATTTTGTAAGATAGTTTTATTCTTGACTGGTAGTTTTCTTTGCAGAACCTTGAACGTAGCATCCCTGACTCTTGGCCTATAACGTAAGTGCTGAGAAATTTCTAGATAGCCTCATGAAGATCCCCTCGTGTGTAACAAGTCTCGTTTCCCTTTTTTTTTCAAAATTCTCTTTTTTGAAAATTTGACTATGCTGTGTCTTGGTGAGGATCTCTTTATATTTAATATTTGACATTCTCTGTCTCCACGGATCTGTGTGTTCATTTCCCTCTCTGGGGCTGGGGAGTTTTCTGTCATTATTTAAATAACCTTTGTATTTTTCTGCTTCCTTTGGATGCCACAATATGATGTTTGGTTTGTTTGATTGGCTTCCTGTAATTTCTGTAGGTTCTTTTTCACTTGTTTCCAAATTTTCTATGTTCTGAGTAATTTCAGAATGATTTGTCTTCACAGCCATCGACCCCGTCCTTGACAGAATATGTCCCTGGAGCTAAATATGGAGCTTTTGTTTTCAGCTGTTCTATTCTTTTATTCTAGGGTTTTGAATTTTATTCTTTTCAATGGTTTGTATCTGTTTCTTGAGCTTCTCTTTTTGTTCTTGTGTTGTTTCTCTGATTTCATTTAGTTGCCTGTGGGCCCTAGTAGCCCACTGAGATTTTCTATTTTTTTGTAAGAAGCTCATAAATTTCTGTCTGGCCTCAGTTACTGGGGTCTTGTGTTTATTTTACCCGTGTAGTGGTGATGTTTTCTTTTCTTTCCCCCCACAAGTTGCTGTGTATTCATTGGACCAAATGTCACTCAGCACTGAGAAGGAACAAATGACACGTGGAGAGGGTAGATAGGAGATAACTTGGAGGTGAAAATGCTCAAAATACTTTGTATGAAATTCTTATTTTGTTTTAATTCTTTTAACTTTTATCCATTCTTTGTGGATGTTATATGATGCATTCCGATTCCACTCATCTCCCTGTCCTCTGGCATCCACCCTCTACCCTTGCTATCCTCCCACTCCACACAAACAAAAACCAAAAACCAGCCAACCAAAACAAACAAACAAGAAAAAGAGAGGAATCCTGTGGAAGCTACAGTGTGGCTCATTGAGCCGCGCAGTTTACCCTTTAGTCCATTGGTCTGGCTCGAGGCCTCTGGCTTCTGCTGCACCACTGTTAATGGGCTCTCACGGGGCTCCTCTTGGATGTTCTGTTGTTGTCCTGTGTCATGGAAATCCTGCTGTTTTGGATCTGTAGGTTCGCTCCCTTCACAAGCTCCAACAGTTCATAGATAAGGTGGGTGTTGGGGTGGGCTAACTCATAGCCCTGGTTCTGGGCCTTGGTTGGCCAGCCCAGCTTTCCCTCACTGTCACTACCTGGGTGAGCTCCCCAGCACTGCCTTGGCTAGTCACCCAGTGCAGCTTGCAGCAAGGATGGGGCCAGCTATCCTCAGACGTGGCTCGCCCACATTCACACCACCAGGAGCCAGCTCTGCTGTTTTGCTCAGATGAGGTGCAGGGCCCTCTCTCCCGATTGCTGTAGGTGGGCATATGTTTGACTGTGGGGGGTGGGCAGGGTCAACTCTCCTGTTCTCACACCTTCAGGGTTGGTTCATCTGTGCACCTGACAACAGGGTCAACTCTAGTGTGCTGCCATGAAGGGTCCAGGGCCCACTCTCCTGTGAGTTGTAGCTGGTGAGTGTCAGGTCAGGGCTAATTCTCCCACTCTCATGACCCTGGGGCCAGCTGTCTCACCTGCCGCAGGGGGTTATGGGTAAGAGGAGGAGAGCATCTTTCACCGATGCCACCACATAGCAGACAAGGTGTGGTGGGCTCAGAGCTCCTGCTCTCATGCCCTCAGGGTTATTTCACCTGTGTCTCTGACCACGGGGTCAGTTCTAGTGTTGCTGTCCAGGTGAGGTGCTTGCCTGTGGTGATGGTGGGGGCCATTTTTCTTGAATGTGGGGGACCAGCTCTCCTGCTTCAGTATCCAGCAAAGGGCAGGGCCAGTTATCCCACGGGCACTGGAGGACATGGCTGGTTCAGTACAATATGGGTCCAATGATCCCCCCCCCCCATGTTAATACGGGCCATGAATATCATCACAGATCCCAGCTATAGTAGGACCATGGGCCCAGACATGGCTCTTGGCAGCAACTCGGGCCCAGACATCACCATGGCCCCTGTGGCAGCAGGTACCACCCATATCAGTATGGCCCCAGTGGCAGAATGGTCCTCAGACACCAACACGGTCTCAGGTAGCTGACCAGACAGACCCTGATCATCAACATGGTCCTTGGTGGTAACAGAAGCCATAGGCACCAACTCAGACACTGGCTGTTACATGGCACTGGTCCTGGCCTGGACGGCACCATGGCCCCAGGTGACAGCACAGGTCACTCAGATCAGCATGGCCCCGGTGGTGGCACTGCAGTCAAACACCTCATGGCCACAGGTTGCAGCCTGGACCTTGGACATCTGTGTGGTCTTTGGTGGAAACATGGGTCTTGAACATCAACACAGACCCAGGCCATAATAGTACCATAGACCCAGACATGGACCTAGGCAGCAGCCCAGGCTCAGATGCCACCATGGTTCCAGATGGCAGCGCAGGCCACTCGGATCGGCATGGTTCCAGTGGTAGCATGGTCCTCAGACATCAACATGACTCCAGGCGGTGGCCCAGACCCCTGGCATCAGCATGGGTTTTGATGGTTTCAGGAGATATAGACAAAAACATAGATCCTGACTGGCCTGGATGATACCACGGCCCTAGGTGACAGTGCTGGCCACTCAGATTGGCATGGCCCTTGTGGTGGCACAATCCTTGGACACCAACATGGTTACAGACTACAGGCCTCTACACAGACCTCAATAGTGACAGGAGCCACAGACACCAGCACAGGCTCTCTTGGCTGCTACGGGTTTTGGACCAAGACTTGGCCCCTGGCCATAGCCCAGGTCCAGACATCACCTTGAACTTGGGTGGTTAGAAGGCTATTCACCTTCACCTCTTCAGATCAGTGTCTCTCCACAGTCCGTGAGCCATTCTGGCTCTTTCTATCTTCCATTCCCCACCCTGTAATTGCTCAACATAATGGTACCTGACTGTCCAGTGCCAGGGCTCCTGGTTGAGTATCAGGTGGTGCTTGTTTGAGTCCTGCCTGCCCCAGCTGCAGGGCATGGCATGGAGCTATTGCTTTTCTTCTCATGCATGCCTGGGCCTAGAAACCATGTGTAGCGCGCTTGGTATGAGGGCGCTCCTGGTGGACTGTTCACCTCCCCCAAGAGGTCTGGGTGGGGGAGCCATCTCTATCCTCTACCAGCTCAGGCCTTGTGTGATTGTGTGTGTGCTTGCATGCACACTTGAATGAGAGAGAGAGAGAGAGAGAGAGAGAGAGAGAGAGAGAGAGAGAGAGAGAGAGATCCTTGTAGCTCTGTGTCTCTGCATTTCGAAGAAGCATGAATACTTTTCAGTTTTTATAGATTGGAGGTTTTAAGGAAAGTCCTTCATCAGTAGAACCTCCCAGAGGCTGTGGGCTGGTTACCTATGCATTCATAGGAAGCCTTATGCCTGGAGTCTCCTGGGTACCTGATAGCTGGTAAACAAGTCAGGTGTTTGGGTCCATCAGGGCAGCTCTGGAGCTTGTGTCTGTGGGGCTGGGCTTGACGTCCAGAGCTGTAAATGGGGTAAGGTTGAAACTTTGATCTAGGGGATTGGTCTGGAGCCTAAGGCCATGGGTTCTGGCCTGAACCTGGGCTGTTCTGATGTGGAGGTTTGTGGCTGTGTGCTTGCTTTGGTGTCGTCTTCATATGGAGGGCCGTCTCCTCCTATGTTGCAGCCCTGTTACGGAGCGGGCAGGATGGGTAACGTGCGACTCTCCGTCCACACTCTTTCGTTCATCGTTCCTGTATCTGCACTGCATCCGGTGCTCTAAACTCTCCTTGAGGTTCTATAGCTTTTTCTTTTCCTTCCAAAAAGTTTTTAAAAAATTTATATTTGGTAATTTCACACATGAATACAAAGTATTTATACAACATCCCCCCACTGATTCCACCTCCTGTTTTGCCCAGACCTGATCCCCCAATCCTTTTCTCTTTTTTAATTGATTTTATTGAACTATATATTTTTCTCCACTCCCCTCTTTTTCTCACCTCTTTCCTTCTTACCTTCTCCCATGGTCCCCATGCCCCCAATTTACTCAGAAGATCTTGTCTTTTTCTACTTCCCATGTACATTAGATCCATGTATGTCTCTCTTAGGGTCTAAGTTCTCTGGGATTGTGAATTGTAGGCTGGTTTTTCTTTGCTTTTATGTCCAAAAACCACTGATGAGTGAATACATACTATATTTTCTGGGTCTGGATTACCTCACTCAATATGATGATTTCTAGATCCATCCATTTGCCCCAAATTTCAAGATGCCATTATTTTTTTCCACTGTGTAGTACTCCATTGTGTAAATGTACCACATTTTCTTTATCTATTCTTAGGTTGAGGAACATTTAGATTGTTTCCAGGTTCTGGCTATGACAAAGAATACTGTCTATAACTGTTTTTATATTTGCATGGTCCTTTAGATTGCTGTTTCTGCAAGGATATAGGAGCTAGACTCTCCTATCATACCAATGACTACACCTCATTTATAGTAAATTTAGACCAAATGCAATAATGCTGTACATTGGCCACGGTCATATAGGTACATAGTGAAAGTATAGAAACATACATCTACAAACAGCTTCTAACGCTAGGTCATATTTCCTTCTGAGCCGGCAAGGAGAGCATCTTACTCCTTCTCAGGCACATTGTAGGTCCTGTTAAATGGTCTCTACTCATTCAGCCAGCGGCAAGTACTTGATTATCACCACAGTTGTTGAAGAAAATCACCAAATGAAATTTATTTATCAAGAAGAGAAACCACAGAAGTGCACAAAACAAATAGATGAAAATCAGTGAAGACAAGAGCAAAATGAGAGAGAGAGAGACAGAGAGAGGGAGAGAGAGACAGAGAGAGAGAGAGAGAGACAGAGACAGAGAGAGGGAGAGAGAGACAGAGAGAGAGAGAGAGAGAGAGAGAGAGAGA
>NW_004949113.1:3157589-3200274 GCF_000317375.1 Microtus ochrogaster
AGAGAGGGAGAGAGAGACAGAGAGAGAGAGAGAGAGAGAGAGAGAGAGAGAGACAGACAGAGAGAGACAGACAGAGAGAGACACCTAAATGCTAGGCATTTGAGAGGCTGTGGGAATTTTGATTAAATAAAAACGGAGTAAGTGTGAAAAGTCTTCTGGAGAAGGGGAAGGGTGAAAAGGCAAAACACGAGAATGAGCAACACTTACACCTTTGAAAATATCCATAGAGTAGACGTTACAGACACAGACTTAAGGTCAAATAGAGAAACCTGGGTAGACATAACCTTTAGAGATCAAGATAAGTTGTAGAAGTCACTTAAAATGTTTTGGAGTTTAATTGTATTTACATTTTAATTTTGTACAGTTTTTTTGTTTGTGTTTGTGTTTTTTGAGACAAGTTTTGTCTGTGTAACAGCTGTCCTGGCACTAGCTCTTGTAGACCAGGCTGCCCTCAAACTCACAGAGATCCTCCTGCCTCTGCTTCCCAAGTGCTGGGATTAAAGATATGTACCCCCACCACCTGGCTCAATTTTTTACAGTTTTAAGGAATACCTGGACCCAATTTTTGTCTGATGTAATGAGATGAAAATCTATCCTTGTTGCTTTGATATCCGCCAGAACAGAGTCAAACTTTACAAGCAGGAAAATGAATAGAAACTTAACCACAAACTCTGTTTATTTAGAACTTACAAATTATTAGCAATTCAGCTGAGATGAGGCAATAAGCATGTAGCCAAATGAACTAGACATTATTTCAGGAATTTAATGAAGATTTAAAATTAGGAAATCTTTAACTTAATCTAGCACATTGACAGAGTAAATGGGAAAATTTTCCTGAGAATCTCAATAGGTAGAGAAAAAGCACTTAATAAAAACTCAGTAGCTGCTGTAACAGAATTAAAATGAATCTGCTGAGCCCTGAATTCGAAGTGGTGGTATTTATTCATGGAGCTTTGGGGAGGTAATTAGAATTAGAAGAATCATGAGAAGGGGGTGCTTATGTTAGTATTAGGGACTTTATGATCGCTCTGTTTGTCTGTCTGTCCGTCTGTTTTTCATGAGTGAATATGAAGAAGGCATATAAGCTAGGAGGAGAGCTAGCACCAGGAATTAAATTACATGATGCCTTGATGTGGGGTTTCCCACATCCCAAACTTTGAGAAAATTAATTTCTATTGTTTATGATGCTTACTGTATTGTCTTGTTTTCTCCCTTCTAGTAGCTGTTGTTATGGTAACCCAACATGACTATTACATTCATTTATAATAAAAGTTGGAATTAAGCTGCATGTGGTGGCTTACACTGATAATCCTGGTGTTTGGAGTCTGAGGCAAGAGTATTACTATGAATCTGAAGTTAGCCTGAATTACATAGGGAGTTCCTGACCAGCCTGGGCAAAGGAGTATGGTCCGGTCTCAGAAAAAGGTGATATTAAACCTGTAAGACCCAGTAAGACAACAAACAAACAAAAAAATCCTCTTAGTGATATGTGTAAGTATACATATCTTTTTGTGTGTGGGGCACATGCATATGTGGGATCATATGGTGTTAGAATGTTTTATTTCACAAGAAACTGTCAAGTTATTTTCTAAAATGATTCTATCTTATAACCCTACCAACATTGTATGGGAAATCTGGCTGCTCCTCACCTTTGTTAAGCACCTTATACTGTCAGGGTGGTTTTTTTTTTTTTTTTTTTTTTTTTTTTTGGTTTTTTGAGACAGGGTTTCTCTGTAGTTTTAGAGCCTGTCCTGGAACTCCCTTTGTAGACCAGGCTGGTCTCGAACTCACAGAGATCCGCCTGCCTCTGCCTCCTGAGTGCTGGGATTAAAGGCGTGCGCCACCACCGCCCGGCTTGTCAGGGTGGTTTTAAAGAATTTAAATTTAATTTTAGATTAGTTTTAGGTTCAAAGCAAAATCAAGACAAGTGCACAGAGATCCTCCAAGTCGTAGCCCCCACAATACACACATATGTGTTACCTCCTTCATTTCTGTGTTTCCCACCAGTATGGTACATTTGCTACAACTCATGGTTACCGTTCAATATCAAAACCATGTGTTGGAGGTTATTTTTTGGTGTGTATACACTATGAGTTTGAACACATTTCAAATGGCAGGCATCTGCCTGTGGAGTTCAGTTCACCTAGCTTTCCCTTCTGCTTCCTACTCCCAGCCCTGGAAACCTTCAATGTTTTATTGTCTACCCCATTGCCTTCTGCAGGATGCCTGTGTGATTGTTAGCTGAAGTGACAAGCTGCGTGGACTTGCAATTGCACAGCTCATGATCCTGCATCAGCTCCTGTGCTAGCCAGGCTTTCGTCACTGTGGCAAACACCTGACAGGAACAACTTAAGAGAAGGATTTATTTGGCTCATGGTTTCAGAGGGCTCAGTCCTTAGTGTTTGGCTCTGTTAGTCTGAGATGGAACATTATGGTGTCAGGAGTATCTGACACAGGCTCGTTACCTCGTGGCAGACAAGAGAGAAAAGGTCTTCCCAAAGTCACTCCCCAAAAGTCTACAGCCTCCAGCGAGGCCCTACCTCCTGAGGTTTCTCTCATCTGCTCCAAATGCTTTACCTACTAGATTGTAGCACAGGAGTCTGAAGGGAACAGCTCCTATAAAAGTGGCAATTTCTAGAATTCATCACTACATATTTGAGGTTTTCCTGTGTCTTTCTTGGCCACACCTATTTATTTTTTTATTGCTGGGTAATATTCCACTTGTGAGATGTTACTTTATTTACACATTCACCTAGTAGCATTCCCTGTGACAATTTTGAATAGATATACGTTGAACATTCTTGTGCAGGATTTGCCACGGGTGATAGAAACTTTAAACTCATTTTCAGGAAAACTCAGGAATGTGGGTGCTGAATCACGTGGGAAGAATATATGAGGACATACTCAGTGTTGTGTCAGCCCATTGGCGTTTGTGTAACCAAGTACACTGGGAAGTTGAAAGACAAACTCACCCGCAGTTCTAGGCCAGTGAGGATACGGTGAAGGCACAAGCAGACTGCCCATGGCTGTTATTTTGAACCCCTGCTTTAACTAGGGTTGCATGTTTCCCCTTAATTAAGTTTAATTAAGGTTACATGTGGATAGAGGGTTGTGTACTTTGAAGAGAACACAACTTACCGGCGACTACGCCACTGAGGAGTATATCTCCCTGTCTCCTAGCAACCATTCACTGCCTCCAGTTCCTCACAGAGGTTGGCCCTCAAAAGTCTCACAAGTCCTTCCTGTATTATGATAGACACACACACACACAATTTATCTCTTTTTCTGTGTGTTTTTGTCTGTTGCATATCTTAAGTATTGGATGTGAAATTAACTTTTTCGGAGTCATCTGTTGTTGGGCATCTCAACTTCTCGATGTCATATTTTCATGAATAATCTCATAGTAACTTTCGACATTCAGGCAGCTCCTCAGCATCCATTGTTTGAATTTTCTTGGTGTGCTCAGAAAAGCGGGACAGATGACTCATATGGTGCTTCTCCCTTGCTATGTAGACCAGGCATGCCTTGAACTCACAGAGACCACCTGCCTATGCTGGGATTAAAGCTGTGGACCAAGATGTTCATCTTAGAGCAGTTTTCTGAGGAACCTCTATACTGTTGTCCATAATGCCTGACTGACGCACGCCTATAGGCATGGGTTACATTTTTTCACATCATCTCCAGCTGTTATTCAGGTTACCCTCCCTTTTTTTGCTCTTCAAAAGACTTAAAAATCTTTTTCATTTTTTATTGAATTGCAGGGTTTTTTTTTTTTTTTTGTATTCTGAGTAAAACTCCTTCACCTGATACACTCGAGCATTTCTCTGTGTATGTGGCATGTGATTGCATTTTGTCATCACTATGTCTTTTGAGGAACAGAGATTTATATTTTGTTGTAGTTCAAGTTTGTCAAATTATTCATGAATTATGGTGTCATATATATGAAGAGCTTGCATAGCCTAACAACCCAAGGCTCTAGTATTTTCTTTTGGAAGTTTAGCGGTTATGTTTCTATCTATGATCCATTTTGAATTTTTTTCAAATGTACTGCAAGGTGTGGATTGAGGTTCATGTATTTCTCTTGAAGTCCAGTACCATTTGTTGTTAAGACAAGTCTTTCTCTGCTGAATTATTTTAGCATCTTTATCAACGAACTATATGAGGCTCTCTCTGGAACTCTTCTCCTTTGATTGGTGATTGTCTATCCTCGCCTGAGCAACCTTGAGCCAGCAGCGCACCTTCAGTCTTCTGTGAGTTCAGGTGTGTGTGTTCTGTCAGCAAGAATCTATGTGTATGCGCATGTCTGCTGCCATTGGAGGACAGGAGGGGGCATCAGATTCTCTGGGCAATTGTTACAGATGATGGTGAGCCCACATGTGGGTGCCAGAACACCCCCATAAGAACAGCTGGTATTCTTAACCACTGGGCCAACTCTACGGCCCCACATTCAGCCTATCAGACAGTTGAGTCTTCCAATATTACTCTTCTTTTTTAAGGTTATTTTGATCTCACCAGGTTCTTTGCTTTTCTATATAAATTTTAGAGCCAGTCTGCCAATGTCTGTAGAAAGATGGGCTGGGATTGTCTTTGAATCTGTACACCACACCTTCCAGGGAACTGACCTGTTCACAATTTTGAGTCTTTCAATCTTTGAAAACATTTCCATTTTTTAAATGTTATTAATTATTCTCCAACAAGCTGAAAAATTTTAGGGAGAGGAAGGAATCATTACCCAGAAGCAATAATGATGCAAAGAAGCAATAAGGATATACATGCATATGCTTGCTTCATACCCAGAGGTTGGGCAGAGCCTGGGACATTTTCTTGTGTGCAGCTGACACTCTAGGAATACTCTCTGAAGAATGAGTTGGCACACAGGCAAAACTTTTTATTCAGTGAACACACTACTATGTACTCTACATGACTGTTGTACAAAATAAATGATTAGCAAAAGAAATACTTCTTGGTATTTGGAGCACATGTTGCCCAATAGCTATTAATCATTTTCCAGAGAGAATAAAAGATTAACAATCATCTGAGGCAGACAAATGAGGAAATTAACCTAGAAAAATACTTTGTTAGTCAGGCAGTGGTGGTGTACACCTTTAATCCCAGCAAAGACAGAGGCAGGCAAATCTCTCAGAGTTCAAGGCCAGCCTGGTCTACAGAGTGAGTTCTAGGACGGCCAGGGATACATAGAAAAAACCCTATCTTAAAAAACCAAAAGAAAAGAAAAAAGAAAAATACTTTGTTACAAATTGGACAAATGTGTTAGTTCTAGCTGATTCCTTGCTGTATGAGGAGAATGGTCTACAATGCAGAGTGGAACCAGTATCTCTACGGTCAACAGTTGGCAACTGTGTGTGTCTGCTGTGGAAAGACCCTTGTAGGAGCTCCAGATCTTCCTCATAGACCATTCTCCTCAGCATTCTTCCTCAGAGACCCTTCGAAACTTCCCAGACAGCTCAGCTAGCACAGTTGAGAAAGCAGGGATTCAGAGAAAGAACACAGGTTCTAAGCTATGAAGACTTGCTTCTGAGTCCTGGCCCACACCACTTGTCATGATAAGTACCATGGAGAAGTTACTTAACAAATTACAGTTATTTATTTATTCATTGTGTGTGCGCGCGCACACACACACACACACACACACACACACTCACGCACACACATACCACAGTCCACACGTGGAAATCAGAGGACAACTTGGAGAAACTGCTACTCTCTTTCCACCGTATGGATCCTGGGGATGGAACTCAGGTCATCAGGCTTGGCAGCAAGTACCTTTAACCGCTGAGCCATATTGCTGCTCCTGAGACACGACTTCTTATTTCCGATTCTCAACTTCCTTATATGGAAAGCGGGGAAACTGATGGTTGCTTTGAGGACTGCTCCAAGTCATAAATGAAACAAGATACGAAAAATGCTCAGAAGACAGCAGCCACCCTGTAGTGACACTTGAACAACATTGACACGCATGGTTCCAGAAGTCTGACGACAGTGTTTTCTGAAATCCATGTCTAAAGCTTTAAGAATGTTCTGTCGGATTAGATTGTATTGTTATGCTTTCTTGGGATGTTAAATGGCCTGCTTTCTGTAAATAAACCTTGACTCAAACAATCTCTCACGTCACTGGCAACTAGCAACTGCTCAACCTGGACAAAGAGCCTTGGCAGCTTCCCAACCCTGCTGAAAGTCCCAAAGAACAGCCGCGTGGGTCTCTCTAGATGCAGTCTTCAGTGAGGTCCATAAACAAGTTTTACTCCACTCTTAAATTTTAGTGTCTCTGTTTTTCTGCAGTGCCGGGTGGCACGTTTTACTTCATCCTTGGAAACATTGTCGTTAAATGCTGAAGATGGATAGGTGTTGGGCACTTGCATCTGGTGTGCCACATCTGCCCATTTTGCTTATTTCTTAAGGGTCAGGGGCTACTGAGGGGAAGGGTTAAGGTGGAGCAGGTCTGGGGAGAGTTAGTGAACTTTCGGAATGAATCCTTCCCGCTAGAGGGCAAAGGTGTTCTGGTACATTTAAGACTCTTTTCTGAATTACTCTTTGCAGTCCTCAGAGGAGGTTTATGAAGAGACATATGTTCTCAGTATTTGACTAAACACACAGACACTGAAATATGGTGTGCTCACAAGCTGTGCACAGGTACAGAATGTTAAACAGCCTGCACTCTTGGGCATCTGCTCAAGGAGAAATCTCTGCCCTCAATACCATAATTTTCATCTTGTAACACGGGAGAGTAGAAAAGAGAGTCTCGGTAGATAGAAGATGGGCAGGGAGAAGTGAGGGCAGAATAGGAGGATTGGGGGAAGGAGGGGAGAAAAGGTAGAGAGAGAGAGAGAGAGAGAGAGAGAGAGAGAGGAGATAGCACAGTAGGCTGTTCACGGTATCTGGTTGTGTTAAAGGAAAACCACAACAAAATGGCAAAAGGCTCCAGCCTGGGCACATGCCCTCCAGGACTGGCCTAGACCTACCCTTTGCCAGATTTGTATTCTTCATCTTCCCTTGAAGGGGGTGCACCATGGACTTGGGCTCCTCCTGCAGTCTTTTGTTGCTGCCGACCCCCTCAGACCTGACTGTCTCAGACATGTGCCTGGAATTACCGTGAGGCTCGGAACCTCGGCTTTCCTGTGTAGTCCACAGGTGCTTGGCCAGGAGACCCACGTTCAGCTTCAGGCTCATTTCTTCCTTGAGTGAGTGATGTGGCTGGCACACTAAACCCAGATGGGTCACACTGAGCTCCACAGCTGAGGCAGGTCAACTGAGGTATGGTATTGAGGTAGATTTTTATCATTTAGCTGGGGACATGGCAAATTGTCTTCATCACAAAAACCCAATATGGTAAATTCAACAACCAGGCTAAATAAAATCAAGGGGTGACCATTGGTGTCTAAGGGTTGAATTGTGTGGTGTCTAAGAATGTATTTGTGCCTCACTGTACCAGAGAAGCACCCCTGCACTTAGGCAGTGATTTTCCTCTGCATAAAGCTTGTACTCTCTCTATTGGCGCAAGCACAGAAGATGTGTGCCTGCCGCTCAAGATTCTTAACTGAACATTCACCAAGAGTTGCTCTGCTGGGCAGTGGTGGTGCACACCTTTAATCCCAGCACTCCGGAGGCAGAGGCAGAGGCAGAGGCAGAGGCAGAGGCAGAGGCAGAGGCAGAGGCAGAGGCAGAGGTAGGCAGAGCTCTGTGAGTTCGAGACCAGCCTGGTATATAGAACTAGTTCCAGGTAGGGTTGTTACGCCACTGAGTCCTGAGCCAGATAAACAAAAAGGTACCATCGGATGTGGTGGTGTGTACCTTTGACTCTGGCCCCTGGGAAGTAGCGGTATGTGGGTCTCTGAGAGTTTGAGCTCAACCTGGTTTACATAGTGAGCTCCATGCCAGCCAGGGCTACACAGTTGAGACCCTGTCTCAAAAGAAAGGTCCGTGAAATAATTTGTGTGCAAGGGAGCATGAAACCCCGTCTTCAACATTTCTATTAGTTAAAGAACATCTTATCCTGTGGAACTAGTATTGACTAAAATTTCTCCTTTACTGGGCATCCGCTTCACTGCTCTGTGCCTTGTCTTCAGCCGAGCAGTTACAGTGGGGCTGTTCTCCTCAGGCACCTCCACACACACAGCCCAGCTTAGAGGCTTTGCTGGGAAAGCTTCAATGGGAGAGACACAAGCTCCTCTTTCCTTGACTGTGAAGCTAGGGAAGGGGTAGCCCCAAGCCTTTGTCGCGGGCTGTTTGAGAAAGCCATGCAGAGGGTAAGCTAAGTGGACAGGCAGGTGGACCGTCTTCAGAGACAGATAGTCCAGTTATTGGTTGGCTAGAGATACAAGGAGACACAGAGGCCCGCTGTGTTCTTGCCCGCTACAAATGAAGACACTGTAGCGCTTCAGAGCACTGTCTTCTCCATCTTTGGTTCTTCCAGTCTTTTCACCCCTCTTCCTCGATGGTCCCTGAGCTGTTGGGAGGATAGAGATACAGATGTCTCAAATGTGGGCTAGCCCTCCACTGACACTTACTCTGTGTACCAGACATGTTTCCCACTTGGGGGAGCAAGCATTCACACAGAAAACACAACAACAACAGCAACAACAAAACCCTACCGCCTATAGTGTAGTGACGTGACCACAAGAGTACTTCACAGGCACAGTGGGACACAGCTCATTCTTATAGACACCGTATCGCTTAACACTTGGAAATCAGTGAACTAGTAAAGGTCATCCTGGCTGTTGAATTTGTCATAACGGGTTTTGTTTATTGTTGAATTACTATGGTCTCGGTGTGTATGTGTGTATATGTGAGTGGCTGTGTATGTGCCGAGATGAGCCTGTCTCAAAAAAAAAAAGCCTTTCAATTCATTAATGTGCAAGGGGGCATCTTGGATGTGTCGAAGCAGTCAGAGGATAACTTCCAGGAGAAGGTTCTCACCTTCCACCTTCAACCCAATCAGAAGCCAGCTGGTTACTCCCACCACACTTGTGATACCACGGCGCTCATGAGTGTATCTTACCATTCTGGTTGTTACTTGTAGTTCACAGGGCTCCTAGCTGGGTCAGATTGCTGATGAAGTCACCCCTAGTGGCTGACATAGCACCTGGTACTGGCTAGCCAGAAAGGAGCTTCCTTAATTTGAAGTGAAATCTATGCCCTGGCAATGCTGAAGCATGCATGGGCAGCCCATATATGGCGGTTCTGCTGAACTTGTCCATATTGGGTTTCATGGTCTAAGTTGATGAGGACGACTGACCAGGTCCCTTCCTCAAGAGGACACCAGATCTCGTTGCAGATGGTTGTGAGCCACCATGTGGTTGCTGGGAATTGAACTCAGGACCCTTGGAAGAGCAGGCAGTACTTTTAACCGCTGAGCCATCTCTCCAGATTCATGTCCTGTGACCAAAATGTGTGATGTCTTCAGCAATAGGGTCTCACCATTAAGTTCTGCAATAGCCTGCATTGTTTTGGAGGAATTTCTTTGTCTTTTCCGGCTTCTACAGAATGTGTACGTTTTCTGGTCCATGACCCCTTTCACCTTCAAGGTGTCATTCCAATTTCTACTTCCTCCATTCCGTTTCTCCGAAATCCCTCCCCTTCCCCTTTGTGATCACTACCCAAGTGATCTCTGTCAGGGTCAATCCAAGCTCGATTAACAATTCGCCTTCCATCACCTTCACCTGCCCGTGCTGTGTGACACACACACTTTCAGATCCTGGGGATAGTGCTGTGACTGTCATGGGATCATTGTTCTCTCAGTCACGCCAGCAGATAATAAGGAGTAGCCTGAGTTCATATACCCCAGACTGCAGAAGTACGGAGCTGTGGAGGCTGAAGTGGGTTTAACTAGAAGGATTCCAGGCTGAAGGCACAGTGGACTCAAAGTTCACTGATGCTGGCTGGGGAATGTGCTGTGTGCCTTCCACAGGGCTCAGGTCCTCGCTCTTCAGTTCCCCCGACTTCAGAGCCTTTCACACACCCACTCATTTTAATGGATAAGACCCGTCTGTGTCTTCTATCTATGCTCCTCAAACCCTCATGAGTCCACTATCTACTGGTTGCTTTGGCAGCCAGGACTGATATTCCGGTGGACCACTTATCTCTGGGGCTGGTCCTCATCTTGTTTGTGGCTACTTAGGCTTCACCTCTATCTAACAGTGCTTCTTCCATGTGCTCTAAGGAGCCAGGTTGGTCCAACCCAGGCTCCTGCAATGCTTGCTTTCCCAGTTCTATGCTGGCAGGGCAGCATCAGCCCTGCCTGCTCTGTGCTCATGACAAGTTTGTCTCGATCCAGATGGATTTAAAAATCTCCTGCTCCCTCTCCGCACGCATTTCAGTCATAAGGAGAGCTCTTTGCGACAGTGTTTGTATTTGTTCCCTGTTCCCCACCCTTCCTCTTGTATCCTCTGTGCGTCCCTTTG
Organism: Microtus ochrogaster; assembly: GCF_000317375.1. Lineage (NCBI taxonomy): Eukaryota > Metazoa > Chordata > Mammalia > Rodentia > Cricetidae > Microtus > Microtus ochrogaster. Next base: position 3,168,008 of record NW_004949113.1, read on the forward strand.
TACTGTTGTTTTCCTGCTAAGTGCCTGGATGTGCTGGGGGCGGGGAAGCAGCTCAGCTCCCTCTCCCAGTCCACCCACAGACTAGAAAGCACTCGACGCAGCATTCAGAAGCAAGGAGAGACCCTACTTATGGCGTGCAGGGGTGTTCTGCACACAATAGCCACCGTTCTTTCTATGCTTAGCCAGACTTCACACTGGGTGCTGCATATATTACTTATTAAAACTTCCAGCAACAGGAAGCACTGTTGACCTCATCATACAGACCAGGAGACTGAGGCATAAGGACATTTAATTTATCTAATGTCTTAAGTACAAAATGACACAACAGGGAAGAAATACTCAGCCAGCTTCTCATACACGTAACCAATCCCCTTGTCTTAATTACTTTCTATTGCTGTGATAAGCTAGTATGTCCAATGCAGCTTCTAGGAGAAAGCTTTTCTTTGGGAATTACAGTTTCAGAGGCTTAGGATCCATGACACTTATGGCATGGAGCATGGAATCCAGGCATGGCACTGGAGCAGTGGCTTAGAGCTCACATCTTGAAATGCAAACCACGAAACAGAGAACTAACTGGGAATGGCACAGCTTTTGAATCCTGCCGAGGTCTGCTCCAGTGATACACCTCCTATAGTAATCCTTCCCAAACACTTCCACCAACTGGGGACCAAGTATTCAAGCATGTGAACCCATGGCGTCGATTCTTATTCCAACCACCACACCCCCCTGCTGCCTCTAAAGGGGTGACAGATCCTACTCACCATGCACACATAATGCGTGTGTTCTTAGCAGGGGTTCCCTAGCATTCAGATCTTCCCTGGAGTGAAGTTGGCATATTTGAGGACTGACTAGAGAATCTCATTAACTATCCCAGTCTGACTTGGAACTCACGGTCCTCCAGTCTCAGCCTCCTGGGTTCTGGAGTGCTAGTGTATGCCCTCACATCTGGGTTCAGGTTGGGATGTCTGCAGGGTAGCTGGAGACTTTTCTCTGTCCTGTCCAGTCCCGCAGCACCAGTTTCTCTCCCACCCGCTGGTCCTCATAATCGCTTATGAAGTAGTCATTTGGAGGCTTTAATATTAATTATAATTGTTTGACTGATGGCTCAGGCTTCTTACTGGCTAGCTCTACATATAAGTTAACTGATTTTTATTAATCTTTATATTGCCACATGACCCGTGGCTTACAAGTAATGCTCTTGACATCTTACTCCTCTGGTGGCTTCTGGCGTCTCCCAACTCTGCCTTCTTTCTCCTTGTATCTATGTTTGGATTCCCTGCCTAAATACACACTGCCCTGCCATAGGCCAAAGCAGCTTCTTTATTAACCAATGGTAATGAAATATAGTCACAGTGTATAGAGGGGCATACCACATCATTGCAGCATCATCTCCCTGCCTATGGTCTGCTTGAACTGGATCCTTCCAATAATACTTATCTAGGGTGAAGACAAGAGGCAGGTAGGTCTTGAGCATCATATTTATGCACAGAGCAGGACGGAACGTGAAGCAAATTGAAGCTGCAGCCCTTACAGTCTGTTGAAAGTGGGGGAAGCAGGCAGGTCCAGCCTTCGCCAAGGTAGCGGCAAGGTGGAAGCTTGACTTCCGTCACCTTCACCTATTCTTGCCTATTTTTTTGCAGACTTATTAATTTATCATACCTTATTTGTTTAAAGACTCACTCAGTAGAAACAAATAGAAGCTACCAATTTCCCTTCCATTTATCTTGTTTAGGGGCCAGAATTTATTAACAACTGTATTTGTTTCCTGAGGCTACCATGAGAAACACAAACTGAGTGACATAAACAAAAGAATCGCTTGTCTTTGGTGTTTTGGAGGCTGAAGTCCTGAGCATCAGCAGTGCTGTTTCTTTGTCACATTACCGTTCCTCTATGCTTCTGTGACTTTCCACAGCTCTCTCCTCATCCTCTGGGGTCACTATTGTAGCCCAAGCTGCCCTTGAGGAGCAGGTTGGTCTCAGAATCACCAGCCTCTGAGTGCTGGGATTACCAGGCATGGAGCCAACCTACCTAGCTCTTTCGTGGTTTTCTTATAAGAATAAAAATCCTGGATTTAGTTAGGGCCCATCCAATCTAGCATGACCTCATCTGAACTAACTATACTCACAAAGGACAACTTTAAATCAGCTTGGGAGGGGTGGTTTAAGGTTTAATCTGTCAAGCAAGCTAAAACAGCCTCTTGGAAGCCTGCCATGATAGGTATGTTTGAGTGTACATTTGATTGAATTAAGAAATGGCAGAGACAGGTAGATCTCTATGAGTTTCAAGGGCAGCCTGGTCTACAAGATCTAGTTCCAGGACAGGCACCAAAGCACACTTTTAGGGATGTCTCTGATGGTATTTCCAGAGACAATCAGATTATAAACATCTGAACTGATCCCTTGATGTCAGTATTGGGAATAGGTGAGAGTTGGAGGCAGAGCCTAGTTAGAGAATGCTGTGGGATGATGTTTTAGTACACTGTAAAGATTTGTCACTCATATTGGTTTAATAAATCACTGATTAGCTAGTAGCCAGGCAGAAAGTATAGGTGGGGTGACCATACTAGGAGAATTCTGGGAAGAGAAAAGACAGATGCAGTCACCAGCCAGATGCAGAGGAGACAAGGTGAGAATGTCTTACTGAAAAAAGTACCATGCTACATGGGTAAACATAGATAAGAATTATGGGTTAATTTAAGTTGTAAGAGCTAGTTAACAATAAGCGTTAGCTAATAGGACAGGTTTATAATTAACATAAGCTTCTCTATGTCTCCTTGGGACTGAAGGGCTGCAGGACCAAGCAGGACAGAAACTTCTGTCTACAAGAGGAAATAGGTACCTGAGTCTGTCCTCCGGCTCCGTGCTGTATTCCCTTCCTGGTTGGCTATGAAGTGAGTGGTTCTTTCCCCAGCACATGGCCACCACTATGATGTTAGAGCATATGGGGCCAAGCAACCATGGACTAAATCCTGTGAAACCATGAGCCACAATAACTGCTTCTCTCTTAGGCTGTCACTGTCAGGTAGTTTTGGCCACCATAATGAAAAGTTCCCTTGCCACTTTCTCATTCTCCAGCTCCTCAGATGTCTCTGCCATTGGCAGAATCATCCCGCTTGGGTCTTAACTAGGGTCTTCAGGTGCTAACTGCTGAGTGAGCTGCCTCATTTGAATCCTAGCCCTATTTGCTATGTGACCCTGAACAGAGCTACCTGCCTCAGTTTCCCCATCAGTAAAAAGAGGGTGACAGCACCTTGTGCAAGAATGAAAGAAAACCAGTTATGTAAAGTGCTGAGAACAGCGCCTTTCTCACAGCCAGCCCTGGCAGATGCCAGCCTTCACAAGGCTTGCTGCCCCCTCAAGACCCCACCAGCTCACATGCAGGTGACAATTCTCTTTGTCTCTGAAGTTTCCAAAGGTTGGCATAGTCGTTTCCCATGACCGCTGTAACACTTCCCAAGTGTGCTTGTCGGTTTTTGTTAATTTGACACAAGCCAGGGATATCTGAGAAAGGGGAACTTCAATTGAAAAAAATGTCTCCATCAGATTGGCTTGGAGGCAAGTCTGTGGTGCATTTTCTCAACCGATGATTGATATGGGAGAGCCCAGCCCACTGTGGGTGGTGCCACCCCTGAGTTGTATAAGAAAGCATCCTGAGCAAGTCACGGAGAGCAAGCCAGTAAGCGGCATTCCTCCATGGCTTCTGCTTACGTTCATGCCTCCAGGTTCTTGCTTTGGCTTCCCTCAATGACAGGCTGTGATTGGGACATGGAAGCCAAATATATATTTCCCTTCCAAGTTTCTATTAGTCGTGGTCTTTATCTGAAATGGGCTCACAGGGCTGTGATACTTTTGGAAGTCTTAAAGGAGAATTCCATGTCTTTGGGTTTTTTTCAGGTCCCAGAGGCTACCTGCTGCTTTGACACAGAGCTCTGCCCTTTCTTGAAGCCAGCTATGCAGCATTTCCCCGCCTCTCTTTAGTCGATACAACATCTTCTTAACTCTGCTGGCGACACCAGGCCCAATAGACAATCTGAACTTGTCTCCGCATCATCTCTGGGTCCTTCATCACACCAACTGCGTTCATCCAGCACTGCAAGAGAACACACTGTTGGCATGGAGTGTTGGCTGGGGCACATAGTTATAGTTGGCTTTGGAGGGTGCGGCTGGAGATCAGCTTAAGGCTGGAATCTGAGTCTGAGGCGAGGTATGGTCTAGACCAAAGGAGAAGACTATGGCCCACTCCTTCCAGTCGGTGGTGGGGTGGGGAAAGAGTACTTGGTTGTTGGTCTTTTGGAGTGTCCCAGTGATGTGACCATACACCAACAGTGCTCATTTCCCTTCATTTTCTCTATTTTTTGACATCACTCTGGAAGAACTGGAAATTTTACCTAACAAGTACCAAAGATGTTCTAGGTGATGGCTTCTACCACAAGACTGAAAAACATGAGAGATCTAACGTATCTGCCTGATGAGCTGAGATATAAGAAAATGAATCAGAGCCCAGCGAGAGACTCAGGAGTCACAGAGGCTCCTTACTCTCAGCTCCAGTTTGATGGATAAACAGGTTGCATTAGGAGATTAGGGCTCCTGGCCTCATCACTGGGCCAGAAGCCCCCAAAGACAAGAAGGGACTCCTTCACTCCCCGTCTTTTGAGTTGGTGCCTGGCCCACTTGACCTAAGGAGAGTCTCTTTGGAGATGATGAAAGCCGTGTGCCTTTGGGAGATAGAAGCCAAGTCTATTTTAAGCTCCCTCCTCTGGCAATGTCAAAACTGCCTAGCTTTTGTACCTGGAAGTCACTAAGCAAAGCAATGCAGACGGCTATCCCTCGCAGCACGCAGTGACTGAAGGAGATTTCTCTGTGGACCAAGGTTATGTGGGCTTCAGAACCCTGATGTGTGTGACCCCAGCTGCTGACCTTAGTTTCTGAGGTCTGTGTTTGCCAGAAATAGACATGGGGGGGCTGAGTGACCCATCCTAGCTTGAATGAAGCTTTGAGTTCATCTATCTGATGAACCAAGATATTCGCATGTCTACAGTTCCTGTCTACTGTCTCCACAGGGGAGCATGCTCTCAGGAGCTCCGCAAGCTGGACTGTTAGTGGGGAAGACTGTGGTCAGAAGTCAGACCAACAAGGGGTTGACCTTTCACTAGCCAACTAATACTTCTGTGACCTTGGGCAAGTTCCCACCTGACAGAACCTCAGCTCTCTCTACTGTTAGCTCGAGGTGACATTTGGAAGCAGAGAGTAAAGGAAGTAAGGCAGGGCAACAAGAAATGTGGAAAAGCAGAGGAGCACAGCACCAGGGAGCACGGGCTCGTCAGTTCCTGAGCAGAGAGAAAGCAAGGGTCTGCAAGCCACCAGACAGCGACTGCAAAGTAATTGTTCCAGAGAAGCCCAGTGACCTCAGAGAGACCACAGACAGGCAAGCAAGTGACATGAAAAGACATGACAATAAAACTGAAAGATCAACAGAGAAGAAAAAAAAGTCAAACAAGCAGAAATTCTGGAACTGAATAACATAATTATTTGAAATTAAAAAGCAAACAGACAATCAAGAAGCCCAGAGAATGTCAACAGCAGAGCTGATCTGGCAGAAGAACCTGAATTCAAAGACAGATTGGGCTGAACGATGCAGACCAGGGAAAAACAGAAGAGCAAGGAAAACAGTGAATAGGCAACATATGCCCTGTGGGGATTTAGGGAGAAGAGAACAGTGACTGAGAAATGCTCAGTGTGGGTGGAAACTCAGCATGCATGCCCACAAAGCCCAAATGTCTTCCATCGGGCCACCACAGGACCAATAGGACCTCCGAGGGAAAGCCCATTGCCATTCATTGGCAGAAGTCAAGAACGGGAAAATTTGAAAGCAACAAGAGAAAGCGACCCGTAAGAGAAGGCCTGAGTGAGACCATCAGTGGCCCGCTCATGCCCAACAGGGTGGATGTCGTATTCAAACTGCTCAGAGGATCTGGGTGTAGTTACATACCTGTAACCCAGTGCTTGGGAGGCTGAGGCAGGAGGATTGTGAGTTGGAGACCATTGTGGGATCCGCAGAGAGACCTCGTCTCAAAAATAACGTCCCCAAGCCCTCCTCACTAAGTCCAGACAACCAGGAATTCTGTGCTGGACAAAGTTCTGTTTTCTAAAAGAAATAATGACAACTCCTGCCCCAGGAGTTCTGAGAACGGCCGCCACCAGATCTGCCTCCTAAGAAATGCTTCTGAGACGTTCTTCAGACAGAAACAAAAGCACCAGGGCAGCAATGTGAATAAAGGTGCAAATCTCATGGGCAAAGGTCAGTGTGTGGCCACCACAGAGTGCAGCCACCTCACAGTAGCTGGACTACATTTATCAGGGTGGCTAGTTACAAAGAGAGCAACTTTAGTAAATGTTGGTGTGATTGAAAATATTCTTCAATATAAATATAAATAATATAATAAATTTCAATATTATCACTGAAAATAAAAATTGGAGTAGCCACTATGGGAAACAATATGGAATTTCCACCGGAAGTTATGAATAGTGTTACCAGATGAGGACTATGGAGAAGGCTCAGTGAGTAAACACTTACCATGCAAGTGTGAAGACCTGAGTTTAAATCTCCGTAACCCAATAACACCCGAAATGGAAGTGGTTGAGGGGTGGAGACAGGAGACGTCCTGTAAGCTCGTGTGTTAGCTATCTGGTATAGGCGGTGGATGGCATTAAGAGACTTCATCTTAGAAAGGTGGAAAGAAACCCAAATGTGTCCTTTGATTTCCACATTCATGTTTGTCATGCCTCATGCATGCCCACACTGGCAGAATTAAATGTGCGCACACATATATACACAATCACACACCAAACATACACACAAAGACTATAAAAATTACCATATGAGCTAGCAAACCCTACACTGGATATGTTCCCAAAGGGAATGAAATCAGCATTCAGAAGAGGGATAGCGTGCTCTTGCCCAGTTCAGCATTGTGACAGCCGCCACGATGGGAAACAGCCTACATTCTTACGAGCAGATAAGAAATATGGTGTGTACGCACTAGAATACTATCCAGCCCTTACAAAGAAGGGAAACATTCAGGCTTAGCTAGCTTTCCAGCACTGTGAAAACTCTCAGAATGAATTATAAAGAAGGAATGTTTGTTTTGGTTCATAGCTCCAGAGGTTTCAGTCCACAGTCTTCTGTCTCTTGCCTTTGAGCTTGTCATAAGGCAGAGCATGACAGAGCATGCAAAGACAGATATGATCATGGAGAATATTAGGTTAAGTAGATAAAGCTGGAAACAGCAGAACAGCATCACACAGATGCACAGCATCTAAAACAGTCAATGTAATAGAAGCAGAGGGTAGAATGGCAGCTGCCAGCACTGGGAGTAGAGGGAAGGAGGGTACTGGTCACAGCGTGTGGTTTCCACTTTGTAGGATAAGTAGACTCGGATGTTTATCTATATGGCATGGTGTCTATAAGCTGTTGCTTGGATCTTGAATGACTTCCAAAGTCCACGGTGCTACTGGAATGTGGTAGCATCTTTAAGAGATGGCACCTAGTGCCCATTGAGACCCCAGATCTGTCTCTTTCTTTACTTCCTCAATTCCATTAAGTGGCCATATTTCTGGTCTATACCCTCCACCATGCTTAGATTTATCACATGCCTAAAAGCAAGACGCAGGAGGTTCATGAGCTAAACCATCTTATCTTTATAACAGTCTACAGCATGAATTGTCACAGTGGTGAAAACTTGACTAAAACTAAGTCAGGGACTCTGCAGCATGTATTGTGTACTTGAAACTCACTGAGGGTAGATATGTAGTCTGACTACACAAAAGTTAATTGTGAGGTGACATATATGTAAGGATAATTGATATAGCTTCATAGCATGCATGCATATCTAAATATTATGTCATATACTTTATATAATTTTGTGTTAAAAAAATCACCAAAGATGACATAAAAAAACCTACCTTTTCTACAGAAGAACAAAGATAAGAATCATAGCCTACTTCTCATAAATCATGGAAGTGAGAAAAAATTGAATTCTATACTTGGTATAATTATATTTCAGAAGCAAAGGGGGAATGAAGAGTATTTTTATTTTTCAGAAAAAATGTTTCAGGAAATTTGTGGCCTGTAGAAATGTCTTACAAGAAATGCCGAAAGGAGTTCTTTAGAGAAAAGGGGAACAATGTGGTGCAGGCTGTGAACTCAGCATGCGCAGGGAAAGTCGGGTGAGTGAAGGTTAGGTCAGAAGAGGAGAGGAAAGTCAATTAGGACAATTTCATTTTCTTTTAAAAGTTTTTATTGCATTTACTATGTGTGTGTGGCACATGTAGAGGTTGGAATTTTTCCTACCATGTGGGTTTCAAGGACCAAACCCAGGTTATCAGACTTATTGGCAAGTGCCTTAATCCACTGAATCATCTTGCCAACCCCCACTTGAGTTCCTTATTCTTAATTGATTTAGTAATTTGTTTAAATTAATGATAGTAACTCACAGTCATTTATGCACATGTATTTATGCATTCCTTCATGTTTATGTATGCATGTGTAATTATTTAAACTTAGATTGGAGGGAAGTCAGTGCAGCAGTGCTTTTAAAGATGAGAAAGAAGAATTAGGTTTATTTTGTCACTCCAGGGTTCTCATCCTACCCATGAGGTGGTAGAAGGTTATTTCAAAGCAGAGTCTGGTTAGCCAGAGTGTATCCTGAAAACTCTAGGGTTGCCATGGAATAAAGCAAAAACAAAAAAGATCATGTACATAAATGTAAGTATCAGTTGAATTAATTGAGATCATTGACTTACACAAATGCAGAAAACCACAAAATGTAGAAGACTAGCAGAAGATAGAAACAAGAGAGACGTAAGGCCACAGCAGAAAACAGGGCACACTTGCTGGACAAAACCAGCTCTGCTCAAACCACTTTCAAAATCAACATAAATGTGGTCACTGAAAGACAAGCTCTGGAATCAAATCAGAAACCAGGACTCAGCTATGGGTTGAACACAAGAAAATCTAAATGTGCCTTACATCTGTGCATTTATTTGAACATAGGTCAAAAGCAAATGGATGGACAAAGCGATACTAAAACTAATGGAAAGAAGTGGGCCTGGGGATGCAGATCAGTTGCTAGAGTGTTGCCTAGCATGTGCTTAAAGCCCTTGAAATCAGTCCCCTGTATTGCCTAGAACCACACATTAGGGTGCACATTTGTAACCCTGGCACTCAGAGGTGGACACTGGAGGACCAGAGAATCAAAGTCATCCTTAGTTTGAAATAGCCTGGGCTACATGAGGAAACTTCAGAACAAAGCAAGTTATAAGGATAAAGAGGGTTATAAGATAACTTTAAAATGATGTGGGATTACCCTCTGTATGTTGTTTTATTGCCATTGGTAATAATAAATATGTTTTATTACCATTGGTTAATAAAAAGCTATTCTGACCTATAGATAAAGTCAGGCAGGAAATTTGAACAGAGATATATAAAGGGAGTAGGGGGAGTTAAGGAGATGCTATGTAGCTGCCAAAGGAGAAAGACACCAGAACCTTGCCAGTAAACCATGAACCTCGTGGTAAAATATAAAATAATAAAAATAGGTTAATTTCAGATATAAGAGCTAGCTAGGAATGTGCCTAAGACATTGGTCAAGTAGGGTCATAATACAGTTTCTGTATGATTGTTTGGGTCTGGGTGGCTGGGAATGAAAGAACAGTCTCTGATTAAATAATGACTCCCAACCAACATTCGGCAACATACATCTGCATAATGCCTAAGAGAGAAAAAAAGGCTTCTAGACCCACAAAACCAGAGTCAATTAGAGCCTCTCAGTAGTTACATTTTTTCAGATAAACTCTGTTTGCTGGCGGTGAGCAGAGGCATGGTTTCTTTAAGAGTGGCTTTCAAGTTCATTCTGATAGCATGAATGGCTCTGGCTCCTTTGGGAGATCTTGCTATAGAGCATTTAAATGGGGTTTATGATCAGAGTGCTATAAGTTGCTTAATGGTGACATAGACCCACTTGTATCCCTGGAGCTGGGACAGTGAGCATGGCTCACAAGGTGGTGAACATACTTCCACCATGTTGGACTGGGTGGAGCCAACAGGCAAAGCTGCAGCATTAGTCTTAGCCATGACTGCTTAGCATTAAAAAACAAAAAACAACAACAACAACAAAACCCCCTCTTCCTGCTCAGAAAATGATTACAAATACACAATAAGACAGATTCAGACAAAAAAAAGACCTATGAATGGGTCACAGTGTTAGATAAATGTACATGGGCTAAGGAGAGAGAGAAGAAAAAGTACAGACAGTCATAGATTAAAGGAGTAAAGATAGTAAAATAAACATTGAAAAGTAATAGAGTAAAAAATAAGCCACATAAAGATGTAATATATAGAGAGTCTGGATTATCTATATTATTGTGTTTTCTTTGGATTTTTGACTGTTAATGAGTTAACTACTGAAAAACATTTTAGTCTGGGGGCTGCTAAGCTAAGCCAACATATATATTTTAAAGGTATCTTGATGTCAACATCTGAGTCTAAGGATATGTTACTTTGGAAAAGAGGTTCTGCTTTTGTTTCCACAGAAGATGAGATTCCCTCCAGGCTAAAGTGATTTGATGGAACAAGACCCCCCTTAAAAGTCTCCTTGGACCATAAATTTAAAGGATAATTCTCCAAGAAAATATAATTCTGCATGTATATACGTGTAACAGCAGAATATCAAAGTATATGAGGCAAAAGCTAGCTGAGTTTCAAGGAGAAATGTTTGGCTACACTCAGACAATTGACAACTTTAGCAACTCCATCAGAAATGCACGAATCTAGCAGGCAAAAGTCAATAAGGATGCACTGAAGTCAACAACAACATCAGGAAAGCAAATACAGTGATCACTGGAGCGCAATTAAGTCACAAATAGTAGAGTAGCCATTCTTTTCCAGCTCACATAGCACATTCCCATTCTCAGCCATACTAACATATCTAAGAGGTAGAAGTCATGTAATTCCTATTCTCAAGCCATAGTAGACTACCTAGAAATCAGTTATACAACGATAGCTGGGAATTTACTGTATGCATGAAGACTAGAAACACGCATTTAAGGAACATGTGAGTTAGAAAGCAAATATCAAGAGAAATTTCAAAATATGTCTAACTAAATGAAAAGAAACACAAAACTTAACAGGTTGCTGCAAAGTAGTGTTTAGAGGGAAATTTACAACACCAAATGAATGTATCAGGAAAGGAGACAGAGCTCAAATAATCTATCTTAGTTTTTTCCTTAGATATCTTAAAAAGGAACAGCAAATTAAGGCCAAAGGAAGAAGAATAAAAAAGAGATCAATGTAATTGAAAACAAAAAATAAATACAGAAAAATCAGTAAAATCAAAAGTTAGTTTTTAGAATATATAAATTAAACCAGCAAAGCTCTAGCCAGGCTAACTAAAAGAGGACATTTATAAGAGAGAAGCCATTTCTGTAGACATTATGAGTATAAAAATGAAAGAACAGTATAAATAATTCTGTCTACAAATTTAATAACCTAGATCAATTTCTAGACACATATATTTGCATTTAGCAAAACACATGCAATGCAAAAGTAGCAATCTGAATGAACCTGTGTCATTTACAGAAACATAATCATTAATCGATAGCCTTCTAAGCAGCATTAGGCTCAGAGAGTCACTGGAAAATTCTACCAAACGTAATTGGCAAAAAGGAATAAATTTCTGCTAATTTTTCAGAAGGTAGAAACAGAAGGAATATTCTCTAGCTCATCCTATGAGACCAGCATCATCCTGAAACCAAGGCTAGACAAGGATATAATGAGAAAGAAACAGATGACGAGCATTTCTCATGGTCACACAAAAATCTGCAGCCAGTATCGACAAATTGAATACAATGATGTTTACCAAGATTTCTACATCACAACCAAGAGGAATTTATTCTAGACATGCAAGATCGATCTAACATTTTAATATTAGCCAATGTAATTCATACCATGTACAAGTTAAGGAGAAACACCATATTATAGTATAACAGATAAAGAAAAGTTATTTGGCCAAATCCAGCACTAATTCATGATTTTCAAAGCCATAGAAAAGGAAAATAGCTGAGAATGTCATCTAGTTCATAAGTAATAGCTTCTAAGCCTCCAGCTAGCCCAGTAATGTTGACAAACTCTAATTTCCTTCCTCTTGACAGAATGATACAAGAATTTCCAGCCTCACCCACTCCTTGTCAAAATTATGCTCATAGACCTAATTCAATAGGACAATAAAATAAAAGGTATGCTTATTGAGAAGAAATTAAACTGTAATCGTTCACATATTACTAGATTATCTACTAAAAGTCTGAAAGAGCAGACAAAAATCTTCCAAAAAAGCAACATACAGCAAGGTTATGGGGTATAAACTTAATGTGTTAAATCCATTGCTATATACTATTTGTTATTAATGAACAAATGTACCTTGACATTTAAAAACATATTAACACACAGGAATGAAATGCTTATTCATAGTTCTATCAGAATATAAATCTAGCAGAGGGGTCTCTGTGGGTTTGAGGCCAGACTGGTCTACATAGCAAATTCTAGGAAAGTCAGGGCCACCGTGAGACCATCTCAGAACTATAATATGAAGTGGAAAAAGGCTCAGAAAAGCTAACTCAATATCAAAGGTAAAAAGTCAGAAGACTGATGCTATGTGATTTCAAAATGAATTATTAAACAATACTGGTCACAAGACAGTGAGGTATTGGGAATGAAGAGACAGGTAAATAGGATAGAATAGAGAGCTTTTAATAGCTACACAAAGAGCCACTTCCATTTTGACAAAGGGCAAGAGATTTTTTTCTGTGGAGAAAAGATTCTCTTTTCAGCAAATGGCACAAAACAACTGGATATCCATGCACAAAATACACATCTGGGTACAAATCTTACATCTGTCATCTAAGTTAAATTCAGTGGGTCAAGATCACAAATATAAAGCCACAAAATCCGCCGGGCGGTGGTGGCGCACGCCTTTAATCCCAGCACTCGGGAGGCAGAGGCAGGCGGATCTCTGTGAGTTCGAGACCAGCCTGGTCTACAAGAGCTAGTTCCAGGACAGGCTCCAAAACCACAGAGAAACCCTGTCTCGAAAAACCAAAAAAAAAAAAAAAAGCCACAAAATCCATAGGAGGAGATATATAGGAGAGTATTCATATGATGTTGAGTTTGACAATCACCTTTTATAAAATGCAGGCTCTCATAGAGCCCAGCCTGGTCTAAGAGAGTCACTATGTAGCTAAGAATGGCCTCAAACCCCCGATCCTCTTGCCTCAGCCTCTCAAGTATTGGTATTAGAAGCATGTTGCCACCATGCCCAACCATGAATGCAAAGATCTTGGAAAGGCAATACCAAGGGCATGGCTTAGGATGAGCAGGTCTTCATTACAGTTAAGTTTTTTTTCTGCTCCGTGGAAAGAAGAGAAGGAAAAAGACAACCCACAGCCTGGAAGAAAGTATTTTTTACAAGATATATCTAATGAAGGACTGTTATCTGCAATATACAAATAATTCTCAAAAACTCATCAACTAGAAGAGAAGCAACCCCATTAAAATCAGGTAAGATAACAATGAATATATAAAAAGATACTCCATGTCGTATGTCCTTGGGGAAATGTAAATTAACGAGACATTATTATACAACTGTTAGGATGACTCGGTCTAGAACAGAGACTGTATCCAATGCTGATGAGAGTATAAACTACAGAAATATCAGTGTGCACACTGAGCACCTGCTGGGTAACTTCTTCCAGAAGGAAGCATGTGTTCACCACATCTGAAAGGCAGTGTTAGCAGAGTGAGCGAATCTAGATCACTTAGGATGCAAGTCTGAGAACACACCTGTAAGGGAGTATCTCAATTAAGCTAAGCCTCTGAGAAAGTCAGTCAAGGGGGAGGGGTCCTCATGTGGAAAGCCATATCTTTAAACAATGTACTTGGTTATTTTATGTGTGTGCATGTGTGCCTTGGTGAATGTATGTGCCCTGTGTAAATGCAGTGTCCGAACAGGCATCAGATGTCCCGGAACTGGAGTTAGGCTGTGAGTCACCTTATGTGTGTACTGGGAGCTGAACTTGGGTCTTCTGAGAGCAGCAGCAAGTGCTCGTAATGACTGAGCCATCTCTCCACTCCCAGAAAACCCATCCTATGGGCAGGACCATTCCCTGGGCCAGGAGCCAGGACTGCATACAGTGGAAAAAGTAATCTGAACACTAGCATCCACCACCCTGTTCTTCCTGACTACAGAGCAAATACAATTAGCTGCTTCAAGCTCCTGCTGCCTCAACTTCCTCACCACAATGGGCTGTGAGCCAAATAAAGCCTTCTTTGCCTAAGTTGCCCTTGTGAAGGTGTGTTTTTTCCACAACAACTGAGACATATAATATAACCCAGTAATCACTTCTCTTGGTATTCCCTCAAAGAGTAAGGTTTAAGGTTACACAAAAACTAGCTTTATTTGTGATTGCCAATACTTAGACGGAATCAATGCCTTCTTTAGTAGGTAGATGGGTAAATCAACTGTGGTATATCCAGACAATGGAATATTATTTAGCACAAGAGGGAAATGAACTACTGAGCAACGCAAGGATATAAAGGGACCACCACACATCCCAGAGTAGAAGGTAAGCTGAGAGTGTATCGCTCTCCTACTCCAGTTCTATGACGTTCTGGAAAAGGTAAAGCAATGGCAACTGTGAAAATGTTGGTGGTTTCCGTGAGTTAGAGGGGAGGGAGGAATAAACAGGAGGATCATGGGAGATCTGGAGGGCAGTGACACTGCCCTGTGTGACATGGTAGTGGTGGTTGCATACAGTACATTTATTTGGGCACATAGAATGCACGCCAAGAGTACACCTGACGTCCGTAGTCTACAGGCTTTGAGTGACAAGCGATGTGTCAATGTAGCATTGCGGTGTGAGTTTCTTCAGACAATTACTCGCTGACCCGACTATAGACATGCATTGTTTCAGAGCCTGGAAAGTCCAGAAGATGCATTGTCTACAAGTGTGCATTCCTCACAGCTGACCTCTCCTATGTGCGGTCACGTGGCAGATGAGGCAAACATGCATCTCTCATGAATCTTTTGTAAGAGTACTATGAAAGCCAGGAAGTGGAGCTCTCATGACCTTGGTCTTTCAAGGTCTCTACTTAATGCTATTTAATAGCATATATAATAGTAGCTATTATATTATAGAATAATTTCCAGCATATAAATTTAGGAGAGGACCATGGAAACCATAGAAACGTAGTACTGTGGTAGGTGTTGGCTATGGAGGAGGCTATGCTTCTGTGCAAGCAGAAGGTGTGTGAGGAGGCTTGGTGTGTTTTGCTTAACATTGAGAGTCAGAAACTGCTCTAAAAATGATAACACCTATTTCAGAGGAAGAAGAAAAAGGAAGAGGTGAAGGAAAGGCCAATGCATCATATTTGAAAATGTCTATGTCCTTAAGCTAGGAAATGGGTTTATATTGAATCTGTAACTGAAATAATTCCAGAAGACAAAACAAAACAAACCCTCTCAACCCATGCATGCCACTTTCCAGCAGAAGATGGATTAGAAGGGACGAGGGGAGAAGGAGGCGCCAGGGTTCCCGTCTCCTCTTTTTTCAGGATTAGCACACCTCTCTGAAGTGCTAAATGGGAAAGGCATTTGGACATTGGCTATGGCTCTCTTCAGGTGACAGCGTTCAGACAAAAGGGTGATGGCCACCTACCACTCCGCTCCAGCCATACAATCACTGCTTCTCCAGGCTCCAGTTTCCCCTCTGAGGAATGAGACTGGATTATAGATGATCCTCAAACTAACTGTACCTTGATTTAAAACCTTCTCACACTTAGGATGCTAGAAAGGGGATGCACATGCCAAAGACATTATTTCAGATTTTGAAGTCTGGCTTTTTCTAGGCCAGGGTAGGCAGTGAGATCATTAAAGAAAATGCCCAACGCTCTACAGGGCACTGTACTGCCGGTCAACAGGTTTTGGATGCTGTTTTTTTTTTCTTCTGCAGAGCTTGTTTATGAAACACCCATCTGAGTATGCACGAGCCCAGAGCTGTTATACAGTCAGCATTCTGTTAGATGGTTTTGCCCAGTTTTCCCAGGCTAATGTAGGCATTCTGAGTGTGTAGAAGCCACGCTAGGCTGGGATGTTTGGTAGGTAGGTAGCTATAGTAAATGTATTTCAGATTGACTGTGTTTTCAATTTACCAAGGCTATATCCAGGTAACCCTAAGGCAAATGCAATCTGCTTGTTGTCTCTTCTCCTTTAACCTGTTCTATTATCTATCTATCTATCTATCTATCTATCTATCTATCTATCTATCTATCTATCTATTTAGGTTTTTCAAGACAGGGTTTCTCTGTAGCATTGGGGCCTGTCCTGGAACTAGCTCTTGAAAACCAGGCTGACCTCGAACTCACAGAGATCCTCCTGCCTCTGCCTCCCGAGTGCTGGGATTAAAGGCGTGTACCACTACTACCAGGCTGCTTTAACTTATTCTACATTTAGATCCAAAATAGTATCAACCATTCGTGCCTCTTGTGTGTAGCTTCTGCTCTCATCGAGGTTCTGGCCACTGCTGTGATCATCCCCCCCCCCCCCCCCATCTGCTTGGCGCAGAGGGATCATCATTCCATCTCCTGAGGATGTTCGCAGGGGCAGGCAGACAAATTCACAGGCTTCCCTCAAAAGGATTGTAGTGCCAACGGAGGAACGGATAAAGGCAGCGGGAAGTCTGAGTTTCCTGCAACCTCTCTCTATCCTGGGTACTCCATAGGACAGAAAACTTGGTTTTCTTCTAGGTCTGGTGAAAAGCTGAGCATGGTGTCAGGATCAGGAGAAGCGGAAGTCAGGGGTCCGACCCAAGCCCTGCTACTCACTATTATTGTGAAAAGGTGTTTCCTCCACTATGGAATACGTATAACATCACTCGCGTGAGACTTGCTATGTCCGTACCCATGAACAAAACCGGGTTAGCATCGCTATTGGCTCCTATTCGTTCACTCACGTGTGGACAGAGGACAGCACTAGAGCACACTTCTGATGACTTCCTGCTACAACAGGTACAAGGTCCCCGTGCTTCCAGGGAGCTGGCAGAATTTACTGCCCTGGAATTTCTGGGACCCAACAAACTCAGAAGGCAGTGTCCAGCCAGCGGCACAGAGGCGGGATCCTTTGGCCTGGGAAGGGAAAGGGTGGATGCAGGGAGCGGAATGGGGGTGCGATGGCCTAGGCAGGGAGAAGCCGGAGCCAGGCGCGGTGCGTGGCCTCCCGGGGCCGGCGGGCGGCTCTCAGAGGGGCTGGCGGCAGTGAGGCCGGGACATGCTCCGCCGCGAGCCCGGCCGATTTAGACACTCAGCCCTAATTGCGCCGAGCTGCGCCCCGGCACCCGCGCAGAGAGGATGTGCCTCGTCGTCGCCAGGCCCAATTGCTCCCACTTATCGGGCCTCGCCGGCCCGGTGGGGAGTGTGCGGCAGCGCAGGCCATCGATCTGACGCCGGGATCGAAGCGACCGCCGAGGCCCCAGCCCCGCGGGACGCGGTCGATGCGTCTCCAGGCTCTGGGTGCCGGAGGAGACATCTGTCTTTCAAGTCGCCACACCTCGGGGGGTCTCTGGTGACTCGAATGACGGGATGATCGGATGACCTTGGGGATGGGGACCCTCAACTCGGTTCCCTCTAGTCCCTCACTTCTCCCCGCCAGTTGTCTCCCTCTTCTGGTCCTCGGCTCCTTCCTCTCCATCTTGGACTCTCCAGGTCCCTCTTCCCTCACTCTGCTTGTCACTCTCCAACAAGACTCCAGCTCTGCTCACTGCAGCCCCTCCCCTTTCCAGAGGCCTGATTCAGATACCTGCGGCTGTCAGGGTGGGGGCTTGCGGGAAGATGGGAAACCTCCCTCTCCCATTCCTAGAGAACCAGAGTTAGGGAAGCGGCTGTAAACTCTCAGAACATCCCGGGCTCTCAGTTCCTCTTTCTGTGTGCTTGCCGAATAGGCCTGTCACAGAACCATCTCCACAGGAAGCTGCAGGAATGCAAAAAACAAGGGCGAGGAGTCTATATTTTGTTTAGATTCCAAAATCCTTTGGCAAATTCCTTCCCAACCCCAATTCTTCTTCCCGCCCTCCACAAAGCTGCACAAAGCACAAAAAGATACCAGAACAGCCACCTACTTGCAGATTCCACCTAAAAATCAACCCCCACCCCCTCCGCCCCAGGATCCAGGGCCCAAAACCTCTGTCTGCGCTTTTGAGGGCAAAGCCATCTGTTACCAAGTGTTTCTCCTGGCAATTAATGCAAGGAGGTTTAGCTCTCCACCTCCTAATGTGGCCCCATTGTGAGCCTTAAAGCACACCATTGAAGCTGCCACCTCTTCCTCTTGGAGTTGGAGCCGCCTTGGGCTCTCCCTGTGTTAGATCAATCTGTTTCATTATCTGCAAACCTTGTGGCTTCACTAGCTAGAAAGGCTGCCTCTGTCAATCTTCAGGGTCGCTGCTGTGTTCAGTCAGACATGATGGGCTTCTTCTTCATCTTGCCGTAGCTCATTTCCGACCTTGCTTTAAAGAAAAAAGTAATAGAAAAACAGGAGTCACAGTATTAGTGGCTAAAATAACACTTGACCAATAAGAACTCCAGGAAGACTCCCCCCCCCCCCCGCCTTTGTCTATTATTACCATCTGAAGCTGTTGTCATATCTGTGTGCACGAAGAGGCGCAAGAAGGCCATTCGGCTTCTGCCTCTTTAACAAGAGAGCCCCAAAGCCCTGTATGGTGATACTTACCTGTATCCTCCATATTCTGAGGGCTGAGATAGGACCACAAGCTCCCTGCCAGTGTGGCTTACACAGTGAAACTCTGTTTTGGTTTGTTTTGTTTTTAACAAAAGAAAGAAGAAAGGAGAAGCACAACATTACACTTTTTTTTTTTTTTGCGGGGGATACTGTCACTCCCACATGTGTGTGGTCTTTTGAGACAGGGCTAGCCTAGAACTCAAGACCCTTCTTCCTTCACCATCTCCAAAGTGTTTGGATTACAGGCGTGTGTCACCACTCTGGCTCTGAAATTGTACTTGAATTTTTTTATTTTTTTTTTTAAGACAGGGTTTCTCTGAAGCTTTTGGAGCCTGTCCTGGAACTAGCTCTTGTAGACCAGGCTGGCCTCAAACTCACAGAGATCCGCCTGCCTCTGCCTCCTAAGTGCTGGGATTAAAGGCATGTGCCACCACTGTCCGGCCCTTGAATTTTTAAAAAGTTATTTTGTTGTGTATATTGGTGTCTCACAGGAGTGCATGTCTGTGTGCCCTGTGTATGCAGTGCCCTTGGAGGCCAGAAGAGGGCAGTAGAGCCCCGGAGGGCTGGGTTTACAGGTGGTTGTGAGCTACCATACAGGTGCTGAGAATTGAATCTTTGTCTTCCAGAAGAGATGCCAGGGCTTTTAAACACTAAGTCATCATTACAGCCCCTAAACTACTGTTTATACAGACTGGTGGGGCTATAGACATGCTATTATAAACTCAGAACAACATAGTATGCCTAAGGAAAGGCCTCATTTCTGCATGACAGTTTACATTTAATAGGCAGAAAGTTGCCATGAACCAGGCATGGTGCCTCCTGCTGGTATCCCAAGATTCAAAAGGCTGAACCAAGAGGACAGCTGCAACTTCAATGCCAACCTGGTCTACATAGTTCCAGGCTAACCTGGGCTACTGTGTGAGAACCTGCTTAAGGAAAAAAAAAAGCAAAGAAAACTGTCACAAAACTTGGAAGTCTCTACAACAGTTCTGACAGCAATGCTGTGCAGCTCAGCTGCAGTTAGGGATTCATCTGCAGGACTGAGAAGATACGCTCCTCCCTCAAGTGTAAATGTGTACACACTGACGAAGCACACAGCTTGTAGAACCGTGTGAATCCAGGTTTCTGATTAATTCTGCAATCTACTTTGTGATTAGCGGCATTACACTATGTTGGTGTCTGGGTGGGAAATCATCACTTCATGGAGAGTTTGCGTCAAGACAACCTCAGTATTGGCTGCATAATAATCGACTTATGGAGCCGACTGAGGGGTCTGATGACAGGGAAATGGATAAAGCATTAACACCCACGTGTGTGACATGCACAAGCACACACACACTCACAAGCTCTCTAGCAATGAAGAGGAATGAAGCGACATTGTTTGCAGGAAAATGGAACCAGCAGGAGATGATCATATTAAGTGGATGGAACCTGCCTTCAGGAGACACACGTTTTCACTCATTTGTGGATCCTAGATTTTATAGCTACATACCATCATGCATGTATGTATGTAATAGCTGAATTGTCTAGGTGAACAGAGGAAACGAATGGGATGGAGAAGGGGGAGGGTGAAGGGAGAGGAGTATGGAGGATATTCAATACAGAATATACGTATATGAAAATGTTCTTATAAGATAGCATGTACAATGGATATACACATGGAAAAGGAATATACCATAGCTATAGTGGCTTGTGCCTATATTCCCAGCACTTAGAGGGACGAGGCAGAATTGTTTAGGTTCGAGGCCAGCCTAGGGACCTCCCTGGTGACAGAGTGAGAATATATTCCAAAAACCAATGTGAAACAAGGGAACAACACCCCCTCCCCCTCAAACTTTTTGTAACTATCTTTTGGCCTTGTTCGTGTATTTTAATATAATAGAACTCTCGCAAAACCAACGTTACCTGATGCTTCTGAACTCTCAGGAACCTTTGTCTCAGGGGCCCAACATCCATCCCTTCTAGAATTGTCGTTAGAGAACTTCCTTTCTTCCCTCCACACTGCCTTTCTTTCTGGGAGCGTGGTAACCAAGACGGAGTTGGACTCTGTAGCCAAGGCCGGCCTTAAACGTCTAGAAATACTCCTGCCCCAGCCTTATGATCCACTGGAATTACAGTCAGCTTTCATGTCTTTTTGACATGGAGTCTTGACATATAGCTGAGGCTAGCCTCAGACTTGTGACAATTCTCATACCTTATTCCCCGAGTGCCAGGGTTACAAACATGAACCACCACACCTACCTTGGAGAACCATTTCTTCCCAGCTTTCAACATGTGAGGCCATGGTGTGGGTGGGTTTTGCCATTGCTGGACAAACGGAACGTTGGATTCCCCTTAGCATGTGATTAAATTTTCTCTCAAAACCTATCAATTCAACTGCATCAAGTGATAACCCCAGCGTATCAAAAAAAAATGTGCTGGTGTCATGTTAAGGAAAGAAATCAGGACACTTCTTCTAGGTGTAGTTTGACCAGGGGTGAGCCCAGATTTGAATTCTCTCCTCCCCATCTCTGGAGTTTATGGTTTCTGGCTTACCTACAATCTATTCATTGTATGAGTCTGACTCTGTGTCCCTATGCCTGGCTGAATAGTGTTTGTCTTCTCTGTCCCTGTGCTGGGGAACCTCCTTCAGCCTATGGCCTTTGAGATGCTGGACCAGGTTGGGCGTGGCCTTGGGTACCAAAAACATGAGTGCCTGCACGACCCCCCTTACC
This sequence comes from Microtus ochrogaster, assembly GCF_000317375.1. Lineage (NCBI taxonomy): Eukaryota > Metazoa > Chordata > Mammalia > Rodentia > Cricetidae > Microtus > Microtus ochrogaster. Next base: position 3,189,557 of record NW_004949113.1, read on the forward strand.
CCCCTCTCTGCTCTCTTGCTTGGCTGTTGGATTCAGTTCCCTGTTTCCACAGAGGACTGTGATCTTGAGTTCCCCTATATAAAGAACCCTTAATTATACCCAGTTCTGAGCTAGTCTGCATTCTCCTACACCCCTGTGTCTGTGCCTAACAAAGGGCTATCACACAGGGAAGGACTGAGGGATGCTTTACAGAAATGTTTAACAGGATTTTTGCAAAGGTTTGAACTTTCTTTACCTCAAGAGCAAACAGTTCCGCAAACAGCACAGCACACAGACTTATCAACCATGTAGCATGTTGCATCCAGCATTTATGGTGAGTGTTTTATTAGGTTTCTTTTAGACAAATCTGCTGCTTTTGGCATCTATCACCATAATGCATGAGTAGACACATGTGAGCACACACACATACACAAACACACACTCGTACCACATGCATGGGCACACACTTGGTGCTACTGTTTCTTGTGGGTCAGGAATAGGAGAGTACATAACCTAAGCATTAGCTTAGGTTGTAAACGTGGATTACATGGCTGATCCAAAGCAAGTGAGGTTGACCGTTACATCATTCTCTTAAAGGCAGGTTAAACAAGCAGGCTGAGCACACAGTGGGGTAATAGTCTCAAGTTTTACATGACTTTAAGGAGTATTATTAACTCTGGCTGCGAGGTACAACAGACGTTCCAGCCTTAGAATGTAAGCTATTTTCACAATAATATACTGCTACAGCATGCACTCATACTTACCTTGGGGGAAATAGTGCTTCCCAACTCTCAGTCTATGGGTGTGTGTGTGTGTGATGTGTGGGTCTTACCCTTGCTGGCCAATCAGAGCATTGGATTCCCTTAATCATGATGAAATCACACAGAAACTGCATCCGGTACTTGGCTTTATGCTACTGTGAAGACAGGAGCTTATCTGTCCAGATGGATAAGGGTTTGGCTCTGGGGAGCATCCTGCCACCCGGAAGTGAGAACTCTGCTGAGAATGGATCCAGGGACAAAAGAGCCAGAGAGGAAGCAGTGTCGGTAGCCATCTTTCTCTCTGAGCATGGTGTAGGTCTCCATCTGAGTGACGTGTCCTCCTAGTCCGAGTGACTTGGCTGGCGGGTCTTTTAGAAGACAGAGCCCAGTAGCCTCATTTTTACAGATCGAGAAGTCAGGGTCAGAGAGACCAGGAATCTTAGAAAGAACCAGAACTGGTCTGAGTCTGAGCCTCTTTTCTGCAAGAACCCAGACTAGCAGCCATGGTGGAGAAAAGGGAACATAGGAAAGCCTGACTGGTACAACTTCTGACATTCAGACTCAAGTTACATGAAATTCACCAAATACGTGCTTTCCCGAAGCTCCTGTGCTTACGGGCGACAGATGTATGTTGAAGGCCAAGCATGGGCTGTACCCTGGCATTGTAAGTGCAGTGGCCAGAGGAAATAGACTCTAACATGAGCGGCCCCAAGCTACAGGAAACAACTGTGTGGGTTGCTCATTGCTCAGCTCAGGGAGGATCCACAGACATTGATGGAAACGGCACAGGCTAGCGTGAGGCAGGGTGGAACAGCACGCGGCTCCGAGGGTTTAGGCCCAGCTTCTCTCTCTCTCTCTCTCTCTTTTTTTTTTTTTTTTGGTTTTTCGAGACAGGGTTTCTCTGTGGCTTTGGAGTGACACCATGTTCCCCTCTCCCGGGCAGATGCCAGACACGATAGCTCTGCTCTCTGAGGCACACATGATGAAGCTTCGACCCAGGATGGACATAGGCTAGAATCTCCCTGGTAAGCCACTCCATGAGCTACAAAGATTATTAGAAATGGGCTAGTCCAGGTGCAAGAGTTAGCTGAGAAGAGGCTAGATAGAAATGGGCCAAGCAGTGTTTAAATGAATACAGTTTGTGTGTTATTTCGGTCATAAGCTAGCAGGTGGCCGGGGTGCTGGGGATGCAGCCCCGCCGCTCCTATTACAACAGATCCTGATCCTGCTTCTCTTGATTCTGAAACCTGGCTCCATGCTTCGTGACGCAGAAGAGACAGGGACTGCCTGAGCTCTGGGGCTGTCTGCTGTATCTCATCTGCATGCCGCTGCGGTCCCCTTGTGGGGCATACCTTCACAAGCTTGAGTTCCCTGACTTTAAAGTTGCCAGAGGTAGTGCCAGGGGCACCTGAAGTAAGCCGTGTTCCTCCTAATGCCAGGCTTTCTTAATCATTTCCAGTGAGCAGGAAGAGGGGATGCTGCGAGGAGGAGCCGGAAGGGGCTGTGGAAGAGCTCTGCACAATCAGTCAGCAGAAACATCACAGCCAGTGCCCCAGCTCGAGGGGTTCATTAAGCAGCCAAGATCTCTGACAGGTTTGGGTATAGGCAAGGGCAGCTGAGGTCCCTCTGCTTCCCATGCGTGGCCAGCCCTATGCCCCTGAGTGTGCAGGTCTACCTGTTTCAGGCCCCCTAACCTCCTGGTGTGCCCCCTGGGGGGTCTTCCCCCTGGAGTCTTTTCCAAATATCAAGTGGCTTCCACATGCCCAGATTGCATTTTCCCCTTGAAAGTTTAATCGGAATGCTCAATGTTCAGTGGCCAAGGGCTGTGAACTAATTTTTCTTGTCATTGCCACTTGGGGAAAATGTCATCATTAGTAAAGTAGAAATGCTAAAGAAGGGAGAAGGAAGAAGCAGCTTTCCCAAGGGCTCCAAAAGCCACCGGGTCTGCAGACCCCGGGATGGCAAAGGGAGTGGTCTGTTAGGGGCGGGTATCACTGAAGATGTGTAGGTGAGGAGCTGACCACAGACCGGTGCTCCTGAGTGGAGCACAGCTTACGCCATCAGTCACTGTGCCCTGGGGACAGGCAGCTAAAGCCCCGAGTGACCCCAGTAATGAGAAGAGTTCCTGAACGATGGTTTCGCGTTTTGCTAAATCACGGTTCCCTCTGTGACCGGGCTTATGTAAGGGTCCTTGCAGCGGCGACTCTTTGCAACCAGGCTGCCGTGACTTTGTGGACAGGCAGCCTTGTGGCTTGTTACTGGTCAGTGAGAACTCATCTGGTTGCCGGGGTAGACTCCAAGTTTACTTCCACCTCTCAAAAATGTTTTCTGTCCAGCAGTGGCTAGCTCTGCTATTTTCCCATCCTCCTCAATTGTTTGTGCACCCTGCATTTCATTCCGTGTGACTTTTCTTTGTTTAAAACCATGACAATTTAATAAGGCCAAATCAGTAGGAACATAACCGTTGGCACCTTCCTCCACTGACCTCTGTTCTTGACACACGGGGATGTGGGGAGCGCTGCTAATCAGTGTAATAGAACTCACATTGGCTTTGAAAAAAATGGGTTATAACCAAACACTACCAGATTCTGCACACCTGTAGAAATGTACTAGACACTTCCCTAATTATCCTTCCCAGGGCTCTAGCACTGAGCTCCCGGCCCAGTCCACAGACAACCCTGTAAGGTGGATTCCATGGTCTTCGTGTTTCATATGAAGGTCAGAAGGGGTCTGTGATTTCTCTCATGGTCTGTTGTCTAGCTAATGGCTGTGTTGGGATTTGAACCTAAGACCAACTGACCAATCGTATTTTGTATATTATTTATGTGAGGCTTTCCGATAGCAGTTATGAGATTTGGCTTCTTCTGAGTCTTGGGACATATGTTGGCATGGGTGTCTGTCACTCTTTGGGTCTTGGTTCCCCTATCTGTGTCCTGACTCTCTTGTTGCCTTTTCTGCAGACCAAACTGGACAAGATATGAGAACATAGGCTTAGGTTCTATGATAGGGTTCCTGGAATGTCAGGAGTGTGGTACTGTCTCTCCCTAGCTAGGATGCCTGGAGTGTGCTGTTGTCTCTCCCTAGCTAATTTTGCAACAGAAAAAGTTGACGTCATCAACAAGGATAGACTCCTCTTTCTATTATGTCAGCTTTACAAAAGATGGTTTTTTTCATTACTATATTAAAACCTCTCAACAACCCTGTGAGTGACCAGGGGTGAGAATTTCTCCTCATTTTAGGTGATGGCAGCCCAGCAAGATCAAGTGACTTCTACAAGGTGACAGCCACTTTGGGAATCAAAGCCAGGGCTTAAATATATTTAAATGTATTTGTCTATCCCTGAGTTCATCCAGGGCTTGCCTCTAAGAATCAATTTTGCATTGGAGTATTTTAGAAGTGCTGAGAGAGAAAGAGAGGGGGGGAGGAAGGGATGGAGGGAGGGAGGGAGAGAGAGAGAGAGAGAGAGAGAGAGAGAGAGAGAGTGTTCTTGAAGGAGGAGGTAACCCAGAATGGGCCTTGGACAAAGAAGAGAAGCCAGTAAGCAATGACCTGTGAAGGTCATTTCCTGCCCAAGGTCTCTCTGATTCTGCAGGGTCCAGATGCCAGCCTCAATCCTCTCTCCACCTCTCTCACCAGGGACCAAAGGCTCCAAATTAAAAAGTCATCATTTGCCAGAGCAAGGCAGCTTTGGGCCCCCGGGCTCGGCCAATGGGGACCACACTTGACGCTGCCTGTTCACAGCCTGCCTGGCTGGCGGGGGTGGGGGGATGGAGAAATCCTTGCCATCTGGCTGCTGAGCGACACTGGGCAGAGAGGACGCAGCACTTGGCTGGGGTCCTTGACAGTGGGGCGGAAGCTGCAAGTCACTTCTAGATTTGTTTTGTCTTGACTTCACATCCCACCGCTTCTATTTATTTTAAAGATTTTAATAGATTTTGATTGTGCAGGCATGAGTTTGTGCTTCTGTTCATGGGAGTGCAGGTGTCCTTGGAAACCAGAGACCTCAGAGCTAGAGTTACAGGGGTTGTGAGCTCCCTCCCTCCAATGTAGGTATTGTGTAACTTGGTCCTCTGTAAGGGCAGTGCATATTCTTAATGGTTGAGCCATTTCTGAAACTATTTATTTCTTTATTTTTTTTAATGTATTCGTTCATTCATTTACTGTGCATATATATGATGTGTGTGAAGGGGACACATTTGTGCAGAGGTCAGAAGACAACTTGGTGGGGTTGGTTATTTCTTGCCACCTTTATATGGGCACACAGAAAGCTCCTTTAGCCCACGGAGCCATCTTGCTAGCTTTTGGTACATCTTTCTAATCTTAACTCACATTCTAGTTCAGTCCTGAGCCTGGGCCAGGCCTGAAGAGAGACAGTGAATCCATAACAGGGAGCAGAGTGTGGGGCGGGGAGCAAGGAGGGCAGAACTGAAAAGGAAATGAAATGTGTTTTCAGCCACATGAGAACAATTCCTATTGCTTTCCCCCCAACATCACGGCTACCTGAATGTCTGCCCTGGACCATGCCCGCTGAGGAGTTGAGGGGTGCAGAGAGAAGTCAGAAACTGCCTTTCTCTTTGTGTGAAGCCACTTCTGCTGTGTGTTACATGGTGAAGCCTTGACTGAGCTGTTTGCTGGCTTGCTGAAACCTGGGTTTAAGAGCTCAGACACGAAACAGGAGCCATGGGCAGAAGAGGCACCAGCTGGATGCTGACGAAGTCCATGCGGGGAAGGTGAGTGACGCAGTGTGCCAAGCAGAGTTGTGGGGAGCGTGGCAAACGAGACCCATCCCAAAGAAGACACCATTCTTGATTTCCCAGGAGAAGCTAAAAACCTGTATTTTAAAACACATAATTCTCTCAAGCAGTTGAAAGCTAATTCAAATAAGTATCTCAAAAACATGGCGAGGGAAAACATACATGTGACATTTGGGCTGAAGAGCCTGGCCATCCGTATAGTAGGAAACACTTAGTATGAAGGAGAAGATGAGAAGTGTAGATTGGTCAACAAAATAAAGCTCTAAGAGCACTAGTACTGTAGAGAGCAGAAAACAGCTCATTAGCTCTGAAGAGGGAGATCTGGGTACTGCTTGCAAGACATTTTGCAACAGGAGTTAAGAGCAAGCACTGTTTGAAATGAAGGTGTCTTAGTTACTTTTCTGCTGCTGTGACAAACACCATGACCAAGGCAACCTAGAGAAGAGTTTATTGGGAGTTGACAGTTTCATAGGGTGAGTCCATGACATCATGGTAGGGAGTGTGGCAGTGGGCAGGCAGGCAAACGTGTCATTAGAATAGTAGCCAGGAACTTGCATATTGATCTACAAGCATGAGACAGAAAAATAACTGGGAATGGTATGAGCTTCTGAAACATCAGAATCTACTCCTAGTGACACACCTAACTGTTTCCAACAGTTCTGAGGACCGAGAACCAAGTGTTCAAACATGTGAGCCCATTCTCATTCACACCATCCCAGGAGGGAAGGGGATTCTGGTTTATCTTGGATAGATGCTATAAAATTCATTACTTTTAATATATGTGTGCTACTAGTGCCGAGAGCCATGGTGGCTACAGAAGCCCAGCTCAGGAAGTTTCGGAAGGGAACAATTTTAGCAACTAGGCTAGAGACGAGACAATTCTTGTGATACTCTGGCAAGTGACTACTTTCTGCCCTTGTCCGAAAAGTCTGCCTGAGGCAAAAATCTAAAGTTTTGGATTAATTTTATCGGCAGAGAAGATTTCAAGACAACCTATTACTGACTTTGTCATGTGGTTATTGGTAATCACTCTTACGCAATTGTACAAGGTAAAAGAGCAGGCAGAGCAAAAAGAAATACCAAACGTACAGTTTGAAGAGAGAGGGGGCACCAGAAAATTTCATGTTGGAGCCAAGGCTTGTGCCTAAAAAGATAAGGAAAAATGGAGGGGTGCCCTCAGGGCAAGACAGCATCAGGCTAAACCTGCCACTTGTGAAAAGAAAAGGCCTGAGAAAATGTATGCTCCTAAAAAGCATTGTCAAACCAAAGCTGTTGCAAACGTGATTCAAAGGGGAAAGGCATCATCCCAAGTGGGCAGCTGAACTTGACAATATTGGGCAGCAATGGCTTTGTGGTTCTGAATTGGCAGCATTGACTATGTGGTTCTGCATTGGCAGCAATGGCTATGCGGTTCTGAATTAACTGCATTGTTTACATGGTTCTGAATTAGCAGCATTGGCTATGTGGTTCTGAACTGGCAGCATTGACTATGTGGTTTTGAATTAACTGCGTTGTTTACGTGGTTCTGAATTGGCAGCATTGGCTACATGGTTCTGAATTAACTGCCTTGTTTATGTGGTTCTGATTTTAGACTCAAGAAGGATAAACAAAGAAAGGGCACGTAGAATCCTCCTCTGCCTTTAAGCTAAGCTTCTGAGGTCAGGTGTGTGGCAGGCAGTCCTTGCACAGAGGTCCTGAGCGGCCATTGCATGAAGCTGTGAAAGTGAATCCTGGATTGCAATGGAGACCTCGGGATTTGAGGATGTCAGTCATGGGCCAACTGCCAAGGAGAACTGTGAACAGAGTATGGAACCAGCCCACGAGAGAGAAGTGTGTTGTAGTCCGCAAAGCCAGAAGGGTGAAGCTCTCTTAGCCCTCTGATCAGACGTGGAGCTCCAGAATTTGGAGTCTGCTTTGCTAGGTTTTGATCTTGCTTTTATATTGTATTTCCCACAATGCCCCTTTCTCTCTTTTGGAATGATAGTGTATATTCTATGACATTGTATATTGGAAGTATAGAATTTACATTTTGATTTTATAGAAGGTTTTTTAAGATATTGCCTTGAGTCTCAGAAGAGACTTTGACACTCTGTTGAGACTGTAAAAGACTATGAAGATTTACAAAGTTTAACTAAAAATATTTTGCTTTATGATATTATGATATGGTCATGAGTCTGTGGGGGCCAAGGAGTGGAATGTGTGTGGTCCCCAGTTGGTGAACCTGTTTGGGAAGGAGTAGGAGATGTGGAGGAGGTGTGTCTCTAGAGGGTATGTCTCTAGAGGGTGTGTCTCTAGAGGGTGTGTCTCTAGAGGGTGTGTCTCTAGAGGGTGTGTCTCTAGAGGGTGTGTCTCTAGAGGGTGTGTCTCTAGAGGTAGACTTTGAGCTTCAAATGCCCACATCATTCCCAGTTATCTCTCTGCCTTGTGCTTGTGGATCAAGACACAAGCTCTTAGCTACTACTCCAGAGCCGTGCCTACAGCTTTCTGCTGCACTCTCTGTGATGATGGGCATGACTCCAACCCTCTGAAACTGTTAGGCCCAAAGAAACTCTTTCTTCTATAAGTTGCCTTGGCCATAGTGTCTTAGCACAGCTCGAAAAGTACCTAAGACAGAATGACCGTAAAAGACATTCTTCTGGGGAAATTTCTATTTGGCTGCAGTCTCAGGTATTTTGTTTTAAAATGTAAAATGATATTGGTCTATTTACTATGTGTGTATGTGTCTGCCACGGTATAGAGCATGATGTGTAGAAGCTGTTTCCCTCTTTCTACTGTGTGGCTCCTGGGGACTAGGCTCAGGTCATCAAGTTTGGAAGCAACCACCTTTGCCTGAGAGCCATCTCTCCAGCCCTGCTTGACGTTTGCTTTGATGTAAATTCTGAGAAGCCTGGATTCCACAGAATCCTAGCTTATATTTAGGTTGAAGGCAGGTGTTTGATGTGTCAGGGTGCTATTTCTCCTGATTCACTGTCATAATGGTTGGTGAGGTAGGTGGGCCCTGACAACTGCTTTAGTTGATAAGGCTGGTTTTGCCAGCCTTTCTACCCTGGAAGTCCAGGGGAACATGAGATGGGGGCTGAGCTTTTGCTCAGTTCTATGTACCAGTTCTCCTGTTCCCCTTATGTGATTTTCCACAGTAGATGCAATCCTAGACACAATGTGTGTGGATTGGGTGACATAGATCCTGAACATGAACCAGCTATTTTTATCTAACACCCAAATAAGAGGTGATCCGATTTGAAACAGGAGGAAAGCATGGCTGTGGAATTGCATAGGGAACACACCATGACTTTACATCCTTCTGAGATGCTTTGTGTGCACGTGCAAAAGTACAAGTGTGTGGGTTTGTGTGCATGTGGAGGCCAGAGGCAGAGAGATGAGGTTTTCCTCAGTTGCTTTTATACCTTATGTTCTTGAGGTGGATCTTCCTCTGAATTCAGAGCTCACTGATTGGCTAAACTAGGCTGGAATTGGAAAGGAAGAAGTAAAACTTTCGCTATGTGCAGATGATATGATAGTATATATAAATGACCCCAAAAATTTTACCAGGGAACTTCTACAGCTGATAAACACCTTCAGTAATGTGTCAGAATACAAGAATAACTAAAACCAGAAATCAAAAGCACTAACCAAATAAAGGGAAAGACCTGTATGACAAGAACTTTAAGTCTTTGAAGGAAGAAGTTGAAGAAGATATCAGAAAATGGAAAGATCTCCCATGCTCTTGGATAGGTAGAATTAACATAGTAAAAATGGCAATCTTACCAAAAAGCAATCTACAGATTCAATGCAATCCTCACCAAAATCCCAGCATAATTTTCCACAGGGTTGACTTCTTGACAGAAGAGATGTATAACCTGTTTTCCTCCCAGAAGGCAGCGAATGGATGTAGTTAACATCTGTTAACTACAGATGGTCCGTGCTGTCTGTAGAGCCAGGTCTCACTGAATCTCTTAGCCTAACATTTATGCCAGTCTTCCTCTCTAGACCTTTGTCTGGAGCATTGGTTGTTTCTCAGTCAAAAGAACCCATCCTGGGACATGGGAGATGTCTCATGTGCTTTACAGCTTGGTGACCTATGTGAGACCACACAAGATCCTCTTCCAGGCCCTTAAGCCACAGAGCCCATATTTATAAAGAGGTCACATATTTTGTGAATGAATTTTGATGTAATCATGCCCTAAGCTTTGTGTACACGGGATTGAGATCACTGTTACCAGGAAACTATTCCCAAAATTGTACTGTACTTAAATATGTCTAAAATAAACTGCCTGGTGTTAAACCCTAGAAGTTTGAACCAGCACTGGCTACTGAGTTGTAGTAAGCCAGATTTCCTTCTTGATCATAGAGATCGACTCTCTGCCGGCTGTGACATGTGACACTGTGCCGGCTGTGGCGTGTGACACTCTCCTGGCTGTGGCGTGTGACTTTCTGCAGGCTGTGGCGTGTGACACTCTGCCGGCTGCAGCATGTGCAAAGACCCTTAGCAGACAGTAAGTAGAAGTTTGTGAAGAGCTGAGGAAGGGGAAATCATCTGGAGTTTGGTCTAAGCTGTTTCCATACCTCCAGACCATACATAGTGAACCACAACCTAACAATGGATAAACACCCTGAAACCTGCCTAGAATGTTCTTTAACAAGTGGTCTACCACAACAGCAGAGGTCCAGGCAGTCACAGGTGCCAACCCATACACCACACTGTGCTAAAGTAAGACAAAGCCAGCTGGGCTCGTGTGCCATTTTCTTGTGCTATCTGGGTACGGATGCTGGCTGGAGCTCTCCAGATGCTGCCTGATTCGTGAATCCTTTGCTCAGATTCTCTCTGCTAAATGTAGTGTCTGACATTTTGTTATTAGTAGTAGTATTACTAAATGTTTTAACACAGGGGAGAGTCAGCTCAGGCAGAAGGAACATTGCACAAAATAGCATGAAATTTAAAACAAACAAACAAACAAACTGGATTTATCTTGGAAATGCCCTGTCATTTGCCGTGGGTGGTGGTGACAAGTACCATTGCTGTCTGTTGTCATATGCTGTACCCAGAAGTCTGAGTTTTATCTCACAAATCTTGTTTTGGAGCAAAATGGGAGCAACATGATGTTCCAAACTAACTTTAGAGTTCAGTTCAGGAAACTGGGAATGTGGACGTGATGATTTTAATGAAAGCTTTTTTATTGGTACACGAACTGTGCACACCGTTAGGTTTCAGTGTGGTATATCCACA
>NW_004949113.1:3202384-3203959 GCF_000317375.1 Microtus ochrogaster
CGAGTGCAGCCCACACCACTCAACACTTCCAAGTCTCTGGTAACCCTTATTTTACTCTCAGGTCATTCAGCTTTAGCTTCCATTCATACAAGAGAACATGCAGCACCTGATGAGATGATCTGGAAGGTTCTACCCTTCTGCAGGTCCCAAAAGTTTTTAAACTTCCCTTTTAGGAAGCCTGGAAGTGGATGGAAGTGCTTTTCCATTGGCAGAGCTGCAGAGACAGATCTAGCTGTCTACCTCTGGAAATTCCTGGCAACTGGCCTGGGTATCTGGCATGGGTTTACTTCATTTACTTATGCACTTGAAAAACAATACCCAGGGCTTTCTCTGTTATGTACGATGGTCTATTTTTTATGGGTAAAAAGTCAAATAAGAGGCAGGCAGAAGGCAGCTGCCAGCGGCCTGCCCACGGCACAGTGGCATACCACTATGATAAGGAACTGTGTGCTGAAGAAATGGGAACAAGAGAGGAGTGGAGGGGTTCAGTGCTGTGGAAAGAGTCACGACTGAACTGGAGACACCATGGCAGTGAGGAACAGGCTGGTAATGGGCAGGAAGAAGCTCAACCCACTGGGGAAACCACAGGTGTGTAGGCTCAGCAGGGGCCAGCTCGCTTTATTTCTAATGTATGTAACTTAAGTGTTTGTCGTTATGCCCAGGAGTTCACGCAAGTCACCAGACTGAACTGCAGGGGCTTGAATTCCTTCCTTAGCATGCTGTAAAATAAGTAAGTCTCGCTGTTACTTGCCTATTGGTAACTGGGATCCTGCTTCCTGGAAAACTACATGACAGCATAGTGACTTAGCGCATAATCTTAGCCAAAGCTAGCATCTTGATGATCTTGGCATCTTGAGTGTCCTTGTTGGTGGCCACATAGAAGCACTGGACTTTCCTCCTTGTGGCGGTTTAAGAATAACACCCATAGGTTCATACATTTGTAGCTTACTCATCAGGGAGTGGCACTACTTGAGAAGGATTAGGAGGTGTGGCCTTGTTGGAGGAAGTGTGTTCCTGGGTGGACTTGGAGGTTTCAAAAGGCCAAGCCAGCCCCAGTGTCTCTCTGTGTATCTAGATATAGAACTCATAGCTACTTTCTAGTGCCACGCCCACCTATGTGACATGAAGCGTCCCATCATGCTGATCACAGACCACACCTTGAAATTACAGGCAAGCCCCAATTAGATGCTTCCTTTAATAAAAGTTGCCACGGTCATCATGGTGTCTCTTCAGAGCAATAGAACACTGACTACATTATCCGCCGTTTGTCTATCTCCACCTGTAAGGTTTTAATGACCCGTACATTGGAATCAGTCACTTTTCTTGTGGCAAGGGTTTACCTTGGCTCATGATCTGAGGGTATATAATCATGACGACATGGTGGCAGGTGGTTCCATGGCAGCAGGCAGGTCTCTGTAGAGAGACCCCGCCTTTTGGGGCGGGACAGCCTCGGGCGAATGTTTTTACTAATTAATTGGGACGCGCGGACTGGAGCCCTTCCTGTTTCCGGTTGACTGTGGATCGCTGAACTCCGGGTGTGTGAGTGTGCTTTTATATTAAAATTGTCTTCTTGTA
>NW_004949113.1:3204059-3239269 GCF_000317375.1 Microtus ochrogaster
GTGGATCGCTGAACTCCGGGTGTGTGAGTGTGCTTTTATATTAAAATTGTCTTCTTGTACCCACTGGCCTGGATTAATTAAATTCGCCTTCAGGTCTCTGTGGCAGTAGCATGAGCAGGTTACATCCTCACGTTTCTGCAGATCAGGAAGGAGAGAGCAGGGCTTGTGGTGGTTTGAATGAGCATGGCCCCCACTGTTTCATAGTTTGAATGCTTGGTCTCCAGTTGCTGGAACTGTTTGGGAAGGACTAGGAGGTATGACCTTGTTGGAGGAGCTGTGTCACTGGGGGCTGGGCTTTGGGATTTCAAAAGTCTGAGCCATCTCCAGTTAGCTTTCTCTGCCTTATGTCTGTGGATCAGATAAAGCTCTTAGTAACTGCTCCACCACCAGGGCTGCCTGCCCAAAGCCAGGTTCCGTGCCAAGATAGTCGTGAACTTTAACCTCTCGGAACTATAAAGCCTCAAATAAATGCTTATTACTTATAAAAAGTTGCCTTGGCCATGATATCTTAATCACTGATTATAAAAATAACTTAAGCAGGGCTAAGAACTCCTGTCCCCAAGAAACCCATTTCCTCCAGGTAGACCCATTTCCAAAGGTTCTATGACCTCCCAGAGCAATGACATTAGTTGGGGACTAAGCATTCAGACATACAAGACCATGGGAGAGACTTCACTTCCAAACCCTATCAGTACCTTTCCTTCTGCTTGACAACTAATTTTATTTCTATTGGTCTTGACCTCTTGCATTGCTTGGATGCAGTAGATTTTCCAATAGGTCAATGTTGTCATCTCAATACTCCTCGTCCAAGGCAGTGAAGGCTTGGTTAATAAACTCACCAATGTTACTAAATTGTAAGGATGCTCTCAAACCTAGGGTGAGATGAGACTTGGGTTTATAAAGGTTTTCTATGGTTGGAAAAGCAAGTTCCAATATGACATCCTGAACAGGACAAAAATTGAAGTGCAAGTGTTTAGTTTCAAAACAGTCAACTGATTGAGCCTATAATTAGTGATCCTAGAGAAGCTAAATAAGGAAAACCCAAAGAAAAACATATAGGCATCCTCCTGAATATTAACCTTTATCAGGCGATGAAAGGAGACAGAGACAGAGACCCACATTGGAGCACCGGACATAATTCTCAAGGTCCAAATCAGGAGCAGAAGAAGAGAGAGCACGAGCAAGGAACTCAGGACCGCAAGGGGCGCACCCACACACTGAGACAATGGGGATGTTCTATCGGGAACTCACCAAGGCCAGTTGGCCTGGGTCTGAAAAAGCCTGGGATAAAACCAGACTCTCTGAACATAGTGGACAATAAGGACTAGTGAGAACTCAAGAACAATGGCAATGGGTTTCTGATCCTACTGCACGTACTGGCTTTGTAAGAGCCTAGGCAGTTTGGTGCTCACCTTACTAGACCTGGATGGAGGTGGGGGTTCCTTGGTCTTCCCACAGGGCAGGGAACCCTGATTGCTCTTTGGGCTGAGGAGGGAGGGGGACTTGATTGGGGGAGGGGGAGGGAAATGGGAGGCGGTGGCGGGGAAGATACGGAAGATACGGAAATCTTTAATAAATAAATAAATAAAAAAACAAAACAGTCAACTGTTTCATTTACAGACATGGAGAACCTTTTATTTTCCCAATGAAAGCCATTGTTTATGTGGGAAAGGGTCTATCGGGTTTAGTTGAGCATAGGCTCAGAATGAGATGCCTGAGTTCTGTATCCCCTGAGACGTTTGCAGAGCCATGCCCTGCGAGAGCAGGAGTTCAGCGAGCAGACCAAGGGGCGCTGTGAGCTCTGACTGGGCAGCTTGCCTGTGGAACTATGTTCTCTTCTGGGTCGGCCATCCAAGCGCGGAGAGCCCTGAGGAAGATAATGAAGAAGTGGAAGCATGAAGAAAGGCGGGGGTGGGGAGCAGAGGTAGCTGTAGTTCCCCATAGAGCCATCGTGAGGACAAGATGCAGCCCAGTACCTGGGCTGGAAGAACTTAGCTCACACAGAGAGGCAAAGTCAGAGCTGTCGTATATAAGGAATCTTTGAGATGTCTAGAGTTTTCTTTATGCAGAGGGAGGATGAACCGTCTATCAGGAATGTTCTGAAAAGATTTCCCAAAGAAGTTGGGGCAAATAAGCCCTGCCTGGCCCTGCTGGTCCTGGGTTCTTTGGAGTCCATTCAGGCCTCACAGGAAGCGAAAGGCAAACCATGGGGTTTCTGCTGCAAAGATGAGAGCTGAGGTGGCTTGGCCAAGAGCGCAGGGCTGGGCTGGGGGCTGGCGGAGAAGCTCAGGCTTCCTGCCTGACTCAGGTCCAGGAAGAACTGTGTGGAAACCTGGGTTTTAGTCTATGCCTAATGTCAAAGTCTTGAACAAGACTGAAGAAGGTCCCGGGGATCTTTGGAGACAGACTTGGCACCCCACAGCTTGGTTTTCTGAAAGTCAGGCTTCTACCAGTGCTTGCCTACTCCTGCACATCTGGATGGCACAGAAGGATGGCCGAGCTTCGTTTCCTCCCTCCTAGGGACAGGGTTGAGGGAGTTTGCCCAGGTTGGTCAGGCTTCACTTTGGAGTGATTTTGCCGTCCTGTCTGCCCTTCTGCCCTCAGGAGGCAGTCAACTGGGAAAAGGTACTTCAGAAAAATGTTGGAGTTTAGTTGTCTCCTGGCAGGCCCCGAAAGCTCAGCACATTGTGAAGATGGATTGCAGGACCAAGATGTGTGAAGCAGACAGGCTGTGACGGGTTGTAGAGATGGCCGCTTCAGTGGGTGAAGATGGAGATGAGGATTCAAGCCACACTAAAGATTCATTACATGTTTCCGGATATCTTCTTAAGTGACTCAAATACCCAAGCATTTAACATTGTTTTCAAAGCACTTGGGGAGCAGAGGTGGGAGGATTATAACCTCAAGGTTAGTCTGGGCTATGTAGTAAGACCCTTTCTCAAAAAACCAAAGTGCAACAAATGAAATGAAGCCCAAACCAAGCGCAGTCTAACCAAATAGAACCCACCAAGCCCCAACTAGGCCATGTTTCTGCCTTTGCTCTGCCTTCATGGTCCTTTAGTTTCTTCTGTGTAGATGGCATCGTTTGTGGGGAAAGCACTTGTGACAGCCTTCTGCCAGAGTCACCGGGCTGGCAGCCTCTATGTTGAGTACAGGTGCATTCACCCGGCCTAGACAGCCCTGTCTCTTCCAACATGGAGAGACTGAAGTGACATCAGAGAACCCCTCGTTCCCGTTCTCTTCTCTGCCTGCTACTTTTTTCTAAGAAAACATCTCGCACTTGACTTCCAGCCCAGGCAGAACCCATTTACCTCTACCTCAAGACATCTCTGGGTTGTCACCGGGCTGCAAATGAGCAGCTTCGATTGCTTGGGAAAAGATATTACAATTTTATCTCCTTGTACTGTTCAATAAAACATTAGTATCTCAGCATTTTTATTTAACAATAGGCAACCTTAGGCCAGTAATTATGCAACAATTATAATCATAAAAACTGTCCCCTGCTGCTCACCTAGAAACACGAATATATTAAACCAAGACTAACCATCTAAAAGGCAAGCAGCAAAGCCCCCTCATTTTTAATGTCCCTGCAGTGCACCATGGGAAGCTAATAATTCTCCCTCTAATTAGTATCCCTTCTGCTGCTGTTGGCGCAAGGACAGACAAAGAGGGAGCGGCTTCGTTACAAACGCGCCTTGGTAATCTTTAAACGTCGGCACGCTCTGCGGGTTGGCTGAGTGGAGCTAGGCAAATGGGGTGTGCAATTAGAGACGGGCAGCACCTCACCTTGTCCTGACTGGGCATTCTTGCCCTAACAAGCTCTGGGCAAGCCCCCCACCAGCTTGTCCCTTTCTTTTTCAAGCCGTGCCATGCTCTTGATCCTCCTTTAAATCTGGCTGTGACTGCACTGGCAGTGGTGGTGGAGGGAAAAACCAAGGAGTCCTTGGCCCTGTAAGTGCTACCCCGCAGAGACCCCACACTGCGGCTGTAGTTAGTGATATCTGTCCCAGCTGGATGGAGAGGGGGCCATTGGGCAGTAACAGATACTCAGTGGGTACGAGGCGGGCCCAGGCACCTTCCCAGCTCTTCTAGGGTCAATGGTCTGACTCAACTGCGCCAGCCCTCTTGATCTCAGCCTCAAGTGTCAGGTCTGTGACTTCGGGAGGGCTTGTAGAATTATATAGGGGTCCTTCAGGAACACGGAAGCCATCCCGTGCCAGCGTGCTCCGGGCCCATGTTAGGAAGAGTTCATCAGGGATCATATTCTTGAGTGTAAGGGGAAGAAGCATCAGGGGCAATAGAGAGCAGCGGTGACTGTGGCTAACTCGTGCACATGCCCTGTATTCATAAAATTGTTTCCAAGTTCCAGATAATTAGTGGTACAGGCCGTGAATATGCTGTGTCCCGGGGCTTCCGTAGCAGAAAAGAGAAATCTACCTTTTGTGATGTAAAGTCTGAAGTAAATATGTTTAATGTCCTAGGATTACACAATTAGGTAAAGTTACAGAAACTTTTCCCCCCATGCATCGACTATTTCTGAGCTAGGCCTGGCTGCAGGACCTCCAGGGTGGGATTCTGGGTCACCGGTCAGCATCTGTAGACACTTAGCCAGGTGACATAGATTCCCCTGTGCTGACTTTTGGATTCAATCTAGCCAATAATTGGCCTTCCCTGTGCCTTGATTGTGTGGCCAGCCAGTCAATCCCCTCTCTGGACAGCTGAAAGCAGACGGGGAGGGTGTCAGAGAATGGCTGAGTGCAATTAGGTGGCCAGGATTAAACCCGGGCCTAAAACGATGGGGCATTTTTCTCTCTGTCACCAACTCATTAAGGGCCCACTTGACAGCCGCAGCATTCCTAAGGCGGACCACAGCACTTTTCTCCAGAGCTGCGGAGAGCACCTAAGACCGGGTAATGAGATGTGTCTGAGCTGGGCTGAGAGGGCCGCAGAAGGCTGAGTCATGAATTCCCAGGGCTGACTCTCCCAGAGAACCAATCTGGCCAGAGGAGGGATGGTGGCGTTGGGCTAGGAGGACAGGATTGCTTGCTTGAAAAGGGGACAAACTTCCAGGACCTTCTGCTGTTCAGGGTCCTCGTGGCCTTTGCCACTACATCTCTTCGAAGACCAGGAGGAGGGTTGGGAAGAAAAATCAAGTTTACGGGGAATGTGATCCTTCCTGGAGCCTCAAGAGGCCAGAGATTTAACATATTTTTAGTGCTTAGTGGGTTGCGAGGGGCCTGCTGATTTCTTTCCCAGGGACTCCCTAGGAGAAGGAGGATTGTCTTTTATTTGACCTTTTAGTTTTTCTCAAATAACAACAGTAAGAATAGTATTGGCTCCGTACCCCATCCCCAGTGTGGGGAGAAGCGTGGACTTGGCACTTGAGTTGGTCACAGGGCAGCTGCTACAGTAATGGGGCGTTGAATGCCACTGGCTCCGTGTCTGCTTCATATAGGAAAATCTGGGAGCTCTGTTCCTAGGGGGCCAGTTTTATTAATTTTTTTCCTTTTTGAACATTGCACTTAGACAATCTATGATAGGTATAGATTCAAGACAACAGTTGCTTCTGGTAATCAAGGAAATGACTACCATACACTTGAGTTCTTCCAAGCAGCCGCTGTCCAGCGAACAAGGGTCACTTAGAGCTGTTTACTCTTTTAGAGCGCTGGTTACATTTTTCTTAGCACATGGATAATCTGATCATCCTCACTTGCGGATGAGGAAACTGAGGCCAAAGGTGACTTTTGAGTCGTACCATGACAGGTAATTTAGCGTTCAACTCAAAGACTCTCATGGTCCCGGCCTCCCTTTGCCTTGTGATTGGAGGTTGGAGGTTTTGGAACATGCTTCTTCCTCCTCCTCCAAGACCTCCTTCTTATCTTCTTAAGTCACAACAATTTCTCTTTCTCTCTTTCCTTCCTTCCTTCCTTCCTTCCTTCCTTCCTTCCTTCCTTCCTTCCTTCCTTTCTTTTTGAGACAGGGTTTCTCTGTGTAACAGTCCTGGCTGTCATGAATTGAATGAATGCCAGAACATGAGAAGAACATTGAAATGGATTGTAGATAAAGATGAGAGTGAGGGGAAAGAGTGAGTGACCGAAGTTTGTGCTGCCCTGATACCCTCCCAGCAAGGGTAGTGGGGCTAATATGGTTGGTGTGTCTTTGTGTTCCATTGCTGTGCAGAGACACCATGACCATGGGAACTCTTATAAAGGAATGCATTTAACTGGGGCTTGCTTACAGTTTCAGAGGCTTAGTCCATTGTCATCATGGCATTGTGGGGAACATGGCAGCATGCAGACAGATAAGGTGTTGGAGAAGGAGCTGAGAGTTCTACATTCAGATCTGCAAGGAACAGGAAAAGAGAGACTCTGAGCCCAGCTTGGCCTTTTGAAATTTCAAAGTGATACACTTCTTCCAAAAAGGCATGCCTACTCCAACAAGGCCACACCTTTGATCCCTTCCAAAGTAGTGCCACTCCCCGATGACTAAGCATTCAAATATATGAGCTTTGTGGGAGCATTCTTATTCAAATCACCATGGCTTTGGAAACATGGGTACGCTAGGGCTCAGCAACGCAGGCAGGGACATCCAGTCTGCCTGACCATGGGGACCAGAAGGGATGGGAAAGTGAATCCCCACCCAGAACAACCACCAGGTGGGAGACAGTCCTTGGCACTGTCTCTGTATCATATTGCCTGACAGCTGGGGAGATTGCATGCCTTCCTGCTTTCCACCTCTCCTGACTTTCCAAGATGACCCTACCAGGACCAAGGCAAACACAATGAGTCCACGGTTCCATGAGTTATTGAGCCCCTGGGCCTTTAACTTCAGATGTCAAGCCAGGTGAGCCCAAAGGTGTTGACCAGGAACCCTGAGAGAAAGTAGACGGGTTCTGTACACAAAGCCAAGGATGGGGACGGTGGCATGAACTGGTCCTACTAGGGTGACATATATGGCTTCCAGCAGTCTGGGGCCAGTGTGTCCTTTCCCAGGGTATAGCACAGCCAACATATCTCTCATTGAGGAAAAGTGGCATCCAGATGTCCTCAGTTCACCTTGGGAAGGGCTGCCTTAGAACAGCCACATGGGACTCTCAGAGAGCCCGAGTCCACTTTGGGTTGCCCACACGTCACACTGTCTGTGTAGCGTCAACTGTCCAGCCTTGCGACTGTCCCCTGGGGAGCAGGGGCTTACCTACACATCTACACAGCACTGTGCAAGATAGCCAGAGTGTAGGGAGGCTGTAGGTGGAAACAGTTCTGGAGTAGGGGACCAGAGCCCCGGGATTGGCTCATCCAGACTTTGTCAGGGTAACCGCCAGGCAAGGCTCACCTCTGCTCAATCCTGCAGCTTAGTAGAAAAGTCTTAGGCACTGAAGTTTGCATTATGGGAGAACTGATAGTGGCCCCCTACCTAGTAATCACCCCCAAAACACCAAAGAATTAAGTCCCTTTTCACACCCCTTTGTGAAGTTTTATCTTTGAAACAATACATAAAAGTTTCCTGGACAGGGAATTCCTGCTGATGGCTGTTATAACTAACCTTTACCTGGACTTCAGGTTAATCAAAGACACAGGGCACACTGGACTTCAGGTTACGCCAAGAAGCCACATCCCAGCAAGATATATTCCTGCCAGGCAGGACTCCTGCGAGGAGGCACGTGATGCTCACAGGCAGGAACTAAGGCCCACAGCGAGAGAACAGAGATAGCTATTAATACCCAAACCCAAACTGGGGGCTGGGCATGGGAAGATGTAGGATAAAAAGCACAAATGGAGCAGTGATCCCCATCTCCCCCAATTTCAGGTAACAGTTTGGAGGTGCTCAGTCCCTCCACTGTATTCGGGGTACTAACTGGGTCAGGGGTGTGGGAACTGAGCTGGGCTGCTCTGCTTTATCAATTGGGGGGATTCTGTTCAGCTCCAGAACAGCAGTTAGGTTTCTTTCTCTTAAACATATTTCTGAGCCCAGATTCCCATTGCTTGCCCTAGAGTTAATGAATCATAATAAAAACAGACTGGAGCGCTGGGTCAGAAAGATGGGGGTGAGAATGGAATTAGAAGGCTTCGTTCAAGTCCTGCCTATGGCTCCTTCTCCCATTTCACACACGTTTTGTCATCTTATATCCGATTTGAGAAGTGCATGACTGAGGGTAATGAAATTCTGCACATGTAGGCACTTCTGGAGGGCCGGAGTCACCGTGCAGATGCCCGGCATCATTCTCGGAACAGACTCAAACCCAAGCTCAGCTTTCCCTCCAGAATTACCGGAAGTTCAGGGTCACGCTGGAACTGCTGGTTGAGTCCTTCCTTATTTGCGACTCTGACGGTACCCACTTCCTCTTCCTGCAGCTGTTTGTTGATGATTAAATTATTGTAAATAGGTCCTATACACAGCATAATAAAACACCATTAGCATGACTAATCACACACCTGATTATATAACCCACTCCTCCTCCCCCAACCTATTTTCCGCATCCTACACCCGATAAATCCAGTGCTGACAGGGAGCTCTTGTTAAAGCTGATGAATGGGCCTTGGGGAACTTTGCTGGGGGTGCCCTATTCCTCCCACCACAGAACAGACCTTAGGAGATGGCCACAGAATGAAAAGGGTACCAGCTCTGCCCAGTCTGTTTGTCCCGGGGTCTGGCATTGTTGTTAATAGTTGTTATTTATCTAAGGGGGCACTAGTACTGTTGGGTAAAGCCACCCTGTGTCCTCAGGCACTGATCAACTCCTATGTTCTTTATTTTGCCTGTGAATGTTTTGGTTTTATTCCTTCAAGAAACCTTATGGTGTGTGAAATGCTATTACTCCCCCCCCGTTATGAGTGAATACAGCAAGAACTAGAGATGTCAAATAACTCGCCCACAGGTGAAGTGTTCGCATTGGCTTTCTGCTGCTGTGCTACAACACCCTGACCCAAAGCAAGCTGGGAAGGAAAGGTTCATTTCTGCTTGCACGTTATGATTCATCACAGAGGGAAGTCAAGCAGGAACTTGGAGGCAGGAACAGAAGCAGGGACCATGGAGGAGTGCTGTTTTCTAGTTTGCTCCCCACGACTTGCTCATCTGTCTGTCTTATATAGCCAGGTCCATCTGACTAGGAGTGGGCCTGCTCATGGTAGGGTGAGCTCTCCTTCATCATTAGCAGTTAAGAGATGCTTCACAGACTTAGCCATTGGCCAATCTGATCTGGGCAATTCTTCAGCTGATAGTCCCTCTTCCCAGGCAACTCTACCTTTGTGTCAAGTTGACAGCTAAAGCCACCTATGACATGGAGTCAGAGGGTGCACTGAAGTCATCTTGATTCAAAAGTGGTTTTCTCATCATGTGTCACTTGCCTCCCCTGAGTGGAGACACACTTCACAAGAACAGTCCTGCTGGTGTGGGGAGAGAGCTGGGAAAGGAAGGGCAGGAAGAGTGGGGAAGGTGGACCAACCAAAGCCCTAGGGAGTTGGCAGATGTCTCCTGAACTGCCTGACCTTCTTGTCATGTGAAATGAATGGTCACCTGGTGATGCTGGCAGTGGCCGTGTAGCTCCATGGGCTTGTGATGTGACAAGAGACAGGGTCTCAGTGAGCAGAGCGGTAACCCTGCCTCGACTGTTCCCCTTGTCTTTGGCCTGTAGGCTATCACCTTCTTGTGCTGGGCCTCAGTTTTTTTTTTATCACAGAGCTGTTCTGAGGTGCAAACAAAATTAAGGTTGTGAAAGCACTCCATGAGCTGTGAAGTGAGTTCCCTTTCCAAAGAACTGTGCCAGGTTTCCTACGAATGAGGACCCCAGCTGTTGTAATATGAGCGGTGGGGCTGCGTCCCCAGCACCCCAGCCACTTGGCTAGCTTATGCCTGAAATAACAACACACAAACTGTATTCATTTAAACACTGCTTGGCCCATTTCTATCTAGCCTCTTCTAGGCTAATTCCCACATATTAATTTAGCCCATTTCTAATCATCTGTGTAGCGCCCCTAGGTGCGCTTACCGGGAAGATTCTAGCCTACGTCCATCCTGGGTGGGAGCTTCATAGTGTGTATCTTCCCAGGAGCGGGGAGCATGGCGTCTCTCTGAGGCATCTGCTCCCGAGAGGAGAGCTGTGGAGTCTTTTTTCCGTACAGCTCCAGTCCTGCGAATCCAAAGCCGAAGAGAGTGTTCCTTCAGCACATGAGTAGAACTTTCCATAACTTGGAAGGAAACGTAGTAAAAAGAGACTCTGGAATATGGATCAATGGGTTTGACTATACTGGAATGTCTCACATAACACCTCACATCCCTGAGATCAATGATACAATCCGAGCTCACTGTGAGGAGGATGCCCCACTTTGTGGCTTCCCTTGGTATCTTCCAGTGCACTTTCTGGTCAGGAAAAATTGGTATCTTCCAGCTCCAGAAATTTCTCCAAGAAATCCTGCTCATTTCAGACTTGTATCCAAAGAGAAGACACCATGGGATTCTATAAAGTTGACTTTTGAAGCAACAGGACCAAGCCATATGTCTTTCTATGTTCGAACCCACAAAGGATCAACAATCTCTCAGTGGTCTCTTGGCAACAGCACTCCAGTCACAGGCAGAGGAGGGGACTACTTTGTGTTTTACTCCCATGGACTCCAGGCCTCTGCCTGGCAGTTCTGGATAGAAGTACAGGTGTCAGAAGAACAGCCTGAAGGAATGTTCACGGTGGCCATTGCAGCCCACTATCTATCAGGGGAAGACAAGAGATCTTCTCAGTTCAATGCTCTGAAGGAGAAATTCCCCAATTGGGTGTTTCCCTCTGCGTGGGTTTGTACCTACAGTCTTTTTGTGTTCTAATCCTGCGATGGACTTTGAATACGTGTCCCTTGGACATTCCATGGGACACTCTCCCATGTCACATGGATGTTTGTCACTGAATTTTAATGAGTGTATGTTCAAAGAGCTTTTGGGTTAACACTCTTCCTGGCCATGTACCATATGGGTTAAACTTTGGGATAGTGATGCCTGGCCTTTTGTCACTTGAAATTCCAGTTTTCTGGCACTTAAGCACACGTGGATACTGCCATTCATACATGTCATTTCTATGACTGTAAGGACTCACAACATACCACCTGAGTAGCTTTCCTCTGAGGAACAAGAAAGATATACACCGTTAGACTACTGTTGAGGTAGGTGAGTCCATTGTTATCAGCCGGATGGTGGGGAAACTACCACTCACTGGGATAGTGGCTCTCCTTGCCTAAACTGCAGGCCACAGGAAATTGACTGTCATGAAGAAGGAAGCCCCACGTTGGGTGCCACCCAGCACCCCAATGTGAAGACTTGAGTCCTCTGCAATTAGGGATGGACCTTCCTGTTAAGCACATGGGTAGGCAGGCGTGGTCCGTACTATATCTGTAGCCTAGTCACCTGTAGAATTTGTCCTTGCAGCAGAGATAGACTAAGAAGCATGATACATGTGTTATAACCGCTCTTCTCTGAGGGGCTTGAGACAGACATGCTCTTGGTTTCAGCTTTTGTAATGTCTTAGAATATCACTCATTGTTAATGAGGCTTCTTCGGGATGAGACCCAAAACCGGCCTGGCAATTCATCTGTTTTATAGAACCTGGACACAGTAACTGAAAGCCGTTTCGCATGTTTCTAATGTCCATGTGTCTTAGCGGTGACCTGGGCACAGTCAGAGGCAGAGGTTTTCATTTATACCACCATGTTTGCTGTTGCTGTTTGCTTGCTTGCTTTTTGTTTATTTTCAAGTTTTAGATTTTGAAGTGTTTGGGGTTTTGAGATCAGTGGTGTTCAGCTTGCATGTACTTCTCCCCAGAGAACCACTTCCGGTACTTCCTACTGAAGTGGTCATTGTCCTTACTCTCACGACAGCAGCAGGCTGCATGAGGTCACACAGAAGCATGTTGTGACTCTGGAGGCAGGGCTCAGAACTGGTTTTGTGAGTCAACACAACTCCAGCACTGTGACAAGTTACCTGAAACCAATTGGTTTGAAGGAGGAAAAGCTTCTTTGGGATCATGGTTTCAGTCCTCAACTACTTGGCCATTTTGCTCTGTCCCTAGGACAGCACAGTGCATTGTAGAGGGAGCGTGGGCTGTAGGACGCTGCTTGCTTTGTGGCATCCCATAAGCAAAGAGGGAAAGAGAGGAAGGGTCAAGGGTCCAATTCCCATTTCACGGCCATTAACCTAACTCCCTTTCACTAGGTTCCACATTCTAATGGTTCCACCACCTCCCAGCAGTACTCCAGGCAGGGGTCCAAGCACTCAGCACATGTTTGGGGGGACTTTTACTAGCCCCTAAATTACTCCATGAACACAGATTCACTTCTGCCAGGTGATATTGTTCAAGGTAGTCATGGGTAAAACTGGGCCTGGGGTGAGGAAAGACGTGCCTTAGGACATAATATCTGAAGGTGACGCTAACTCAGTCATTGGCCTTGCCCTTGGCTGACTGCCAGTGTGAGCATCTTCCTGCATTTTGAACCTTGAGTATATTGACTGCCCCAGTCTCAGAATGGGTGAAGAAGCAAACCTCATCCTTCAGTGGGAAGACCTACTGTCACGTGGCTGAACTCTCTGTTCCAAGGGGGAGGTGCAAGGTTCTCAGTGCAATGAGTCAACAGAAGAGAATTACAAAGGCAAAGCAGGTGGGATGGAGTCAGAGCTTCCCAGAGGGAGTGGCCTGAAGCTCTGTCAATCACTGAATGCAATTCTCTTCCACCATTGGACCGGCAGTTTTCTCAAGCAAGCCTTTGTCCCACCCCCATTTTCTCATTCCTAAACACTACCCAGTTGTGAATCAGTTTGGGTCACCTACCACACCACCAGTTCCTGGTTCCCTGGATGTGATCTGCTACACTTGAACTTGGGGGTCAGTGTGGGTCTTGAAAAATAAAATCTTAAATTTTAGGTCTCCAGAGATAATTGACATAACTACAGGTGTGCGTGTGTGTGTGTGTGTGTGTGTGTGTGTGTGGTGTATGCATGTGTATGAATGTAGTGTATATGTATGTACTGTGTGTTCATGTGTGCATGTGGGTACATGCGCCTATGCATGAATGTATGGAGGCCAGAGAACGCAGGAAGTCCTGTTCATTCACTCTAGCCTTATTGCTTTGATATAATATCTCTCACTGAACCTGGAACAAGGCTGGCAGTCAGCAAACCCAGCAAGCCCCCCATCTCTACTATCCTCAAAACTGGGGTTACAGTCACATGTGCAGCCTCACCCAGCTTTTTATGTGGCTGTTGGTATCCAGACTCAGGTTCTTATGCTCGTATGGCGTGCACCCTTACCCGCTGAATCATCTCCCTAGCTCCCGGTATTCTATTTAAATCCACTGGTAATGACACTTTTGCACAAAGTCACAGGTTATTTTTAAAGCAGGCATGGTTTGATGTGTTTGTTAAATCGAATCTAAATGCTTTCTCCAGTGGGATTCTAGGAATTAAAGAATTTATGAGTTTTTGAGGAATTTTCAGGGATGCGGGCAGTTTGAATTAATGTTTATGTCTAGAACTGAAAACTGTGGATCCTTTGGGACCCAAGGAATTGTCAGTAGAATCAGCAACTAGAAGTGCTTGGAATGGTGCAAGCCTGCAAGAGCTGCACTCAGGAGGTGGAAGAAGGATTACTAACGAGTCTGAGAGCAGCCTGGGCTACACAGTGAGGCCCTGTCTCCAAACACAAGCAAGCAAGCAAGCAAGCAAGCAAGCAAGCAAGCAAGCATGCACGCACTAAAACCGAACCAGAGGTGGCACTTAAATTTGTGCTGTGGCAGACAGAAGTTTTTTCCCACCTAAGATGAAAATCTTAGGTTGTCATTGCCCTTGAACCCAAGGCCACCCTCAAGTCAAGGGCATGAGGGAGGATAATGTGTGTGAGACAGGCTAGACCACTGCCTCAAATAATGACACCTCCAACTTTGACCCGTTTGTCAAGGAGGCCAGGAAATAGCTTTCATGCTTCTTCTCTTCCTTTGCCTTTTCACTCGCAGCCTTAACCCACTGACCTCTAAAGGAGGTCCATAGAAGATCATCTAAGCTACGGTTCGGATAGCATCACATTCAGTGGCTCCCCGCTAACTCCACACACCTGGTGGTGATAATCCTCTCTGGCCACATTTCCTCCTGACTCTCTAATAGAGTGTGTCACACTGTGCTGAGCTGTCCTCTGCACTTCCCCTCAGATGCCCTCCCCCTACTGCTACAATCTGAAGCCCAGCTTTCCTTAAGGCACAGACTAGCTTCCACCTTGCCCATGAAGTCTTCCTTAAACTCACTGGAGGGTCCCTGCTCTGAGACTCTGTGGCATCTTTGGGGGCATTAGGAATACGGTTGAAGGAGAAACCTGTGGAAACTTTGATCAAGCACCAGGTTTGTCACTTCCTGGCCGTGTGACCCTGGTAATGCTCTTCACTCCTCTGTGTCTAAGCCCTAGAAAGAAGTATGAAAGCAGAACTGTTTCCTAGGTTATGATAAAGATTGAAATCTTTTTTCACACACTAACTTCCAATGGGGATGGTGCATTATGTCAACTCTTATCTGTGTTTTAACATATCAAAAAATATACAGGCATAATAATGCATACCCAAAAGAGAATAGTAGAACAGTAAATTGGAGACTAACCTGGGATATACAGTGAGTTTAAGGCTGTTCAACATAACCAGACTTTGTATCAATCAATCAATCAATCAATCAATCAATCAATCAATCAATCATCTCAAAAGTAGTTATTAAGCATCTACTATAAGCCCGGAATCAACACACTGAGATAACAGTAGTGCATGAAGAACACAGCGCCTCCTAATAGAGCTTGTAGTTTTTTTCTTTTCTTTATTTTTTATTTATTAAGGATTTCTGCCTCCTCCCCGCCACCACCTCCCATTTCCCTCCCCCTCCCCCGATCAAGTCCCTCTCCCTCATCAGCTTGAAGAGCAATCAGGGTTCCCTGACCTGTGGGAAGTCCAAGGACCACCCACCTCCATTCAGGTCTAGTAAGGTGAACATCCAAACTGCCTAGGCTCCCCCAAAGCCAGTACGTTTGACAGATAAGACACACCAGTTGAGCCTTGATAAGATCCCAGGCTGGCCAGGTCCTGGAGCTTTGTGCTTTGGGGTCCTTGGGGCACTTATGTTTTAGGTGTGATATTAGATCGTTAATTTTATTTTCATTTTCAGACTATGGGGGCATGGATACTATTCTTTTTTTTTTATAAAGAGTTTCTAAGGGCTTGGCATCATCTTATTTCGTGCGTAACAAGGGGTATGCCAATGAACGAAACATGGTAATGACAAAATCACTCTCCAGTCCAACTGCAGCTTTTCGGCCAAGAGTTACTGGGCACAGGCTCTACCTCTCATGAGAAAGGTCCCGAATGAATGCAGAAATGGGAATCTTGGGTCAGCAATGAGGCCTGGTGCTGATAGCTGGTGAGAAGACCCGGACAGGGGCAGGCTTGTCCTGATGATGCTTTGGGGCCGACTCCCCAGTTCTTCTTGTGCTGTGAAATACAAGCATATCCCTAAAACTGAAAATGCTTTTGGGGGATACCATGGGGTAGCCTGGTGATTGGAGAGCCTGCATTTGGGCACAGGCTCCATTGTTGACCTCTTCATGACATTAACGAATTTCTCCTACTTCCTCAGTTTTAGTTTTCCCATTTGAAAAATAAGGGGGTTGGAGTAGCTGAGGAGTCTCCTTCCTCTGTTTCTTTTACCCTTCATTCCTTTCTCTTTCTTTGAGAATGTTATCGTTTAAGCTTTTTTTGCCATGTAAACTCATATTTGGGATCGTTCCCCTATGTGAGGAAAGTGAGCCTAGAAACTGGGGCTACTGAGTTCAACCCTTTGCCCTCATTATTTCCTACTGGGGCCTGATAGCCCTCCAAGAAGTACCCTAAGGATGGCAGGATTGCAGCAAATGCAACAGGAAGACCCATGATCCTTCAGTTCAGCCTTGGGCTGAAGCATCTATGACTCAGGGCAACAGAACCCACAGCCTTTAATTAAAATCACTTCAACTTATCCCCATTAACTATGATTGATTCACCAACCAGAGAATAAGTGCATTAATGCTATAATTATCTGTTAAGGATGTTTTATTGATTCTTCAATGATATTCTAGTCAGTTTGTATTATTTAGTTTCTGGCTTAAATCAGGACGAAACGGCTATTGGTGAAGAAATTAATCATCTAAATCAAATTGCCATTGATGTTTTCAGGAATAAAACTCTGGACCCGCGATAGCCAAGCCGCTTCCTGGCTAATGTTGGTTGCTGCAATGATGGATGGCGTGGGCTGAGAAGGGTTCAGTACATAGCTCAAGGCTATGGGTGAAACACCAAGACATCCTGGGCTTCTGTCAAAGTCTTGTCTCCAGCTCGATTTACTCTCCAGTCTTCTGGGTCCTCAAATTGTGAGCCAGTAAACGAAAGATCCCAGGCTGGCCAGGTCCTGGAGCTTCGTGCATTGGGGTCCTTGGGGCACTTATGTTTTAGGTGTGGTCTCATTGCTCCTGAAGCCTTTGGCTCCTTCATCCCTTGAGAGGAAAATGGGAGAGACTGAGGGAGGAGAACATATATTTGGGACCTCTTTAAAGCAGAAATCTTTCTGTTACAGTGGACGGAGACCCTGATGCAAACAATCTGATGGGAAAGCTCTGTCAGGCAGGGTATGTTCTTCAGGTGGCTTAGTGGGAACTAGAGATGCCACAAAGGCAGGCTTCTCTGTGCGTTCACTCATCTTCCTCAACATCTGAAGCTACAGGGTAGCAAGAGAGGGAAGTGGATGCATGTACTGTCCCCTGTCCCCATGTCACACCCTAGGGAGAAGGTGGCCACACCTTGCTTGTGCCATTATGTTTTGGTTAAGTGTGTCGGCTTTGGTTGGCTCCTGAGATTCCTACCATGGGTCTTCTTGCTCAGACAACATGAATATTTTCTACCTATCTCTTTCCTTCATTTCCTTCCTTCCTTCCTTCCTTCCTTCCTTCCTTCCTTCCTTCCTTCCTTCTTCTCTTTCGTCATTCATTCACTTGCTTTGTTTTTATATCCCAATCAAATTGTGCAACTCTACCACATTTTCTTTATCCATTCCTGGGTTGAGGGAGCTTTAGATTGTTTCCAGTTTCTGGCTATTATGAATAAAGCTTCTATGAAGAGAGCTGAGCAAGTGCCCTTGTAGTGTGGTGGAATGCCCTTTGGGTATATACCAGGAAGGGATAGCTGGGGTTTGAGGTAGATCGATTCACAATTTTCTGAGAAACCACCATATATTTTCAATGTGTCCTAAAAGCATTCTGAAGACAACCAGAAAGGACAGAAGATAAAGGTGGCCATCCATTTAAAGCTTCTATTCACATACATGTTCTAGTCAGGATCACTTGTGTTCTGTTGGCCAAGACTAGTCACATGACTAAGACAAGTAGTAAGGGCTGGTATGTCTCCCACAGAGATGGGATGGGGGCTCTTGAGAATCCTCATAAGATCCACCGTGACTCCCACTCTAGAGAAGCTGAGAGCGGAGAAGGAGCTTTTCCAAAAGAAAGGGTGGTGTGCCAGAAGAATGGTTGAGACCAGGCAGGCTCTCCATTAGGGCAGTGACATCCCCATCTAGTGTGTGAAACCCTCTACTGCCCCCTGCACAGGGAAGCTTAGCCTGCAGCGACCACATATATGGTCTGCTTTCTGACAACTCTGCCACTACCCCAGAAAATAAAAAAAGAATAGAGAACATTCTTTTCTTAACCTACTACTATAGAAGCCATTACTGTAAAGGATGGGGAAGATGAAGACACAGTCTCAGAAAGGAGACGAGAGATGGGGCGTGGAAGAAGCAAACATAAACACCTCTCAAGGCCTCCTCACTCTAGCCCATGCACAGTAATTTGAATGCCCACCGCCCTGCACTTCCTTCAAGTAGGTGATGCATTTGCAACTCTGGCAGAGAGATACACTGATGGGGACAGAGGGCAGGCCCCTCGGCCAACAGGAACTTGACTTGCTCTCACTCTTGTCTTTGGAAGAACTAGTTACTCCCACTATGCTTTCAATTTGCCAGCCAACAATTAGAGCTGGCTAGCAGGCCAACAAACTGGCGTGGTGCGCCCAATTATCTTCTGAAAACAAATTTCTATGACTGGGGCTTTGCATTGCAGCTTAACTCAAAAGCTCGCGAACCCCGTTGTGGTTGAGGGAATGAGACCAGCTGATGAGATAGTAAGGACTCTGACTCCTACTCAGAGGCAAAGGGACACAGGGAAGGATATATATGCTCTTTCCCTCCTTTCTCTCCCACTTTTCTTCTCTTTAAAAACTGCCTTTGAAGACAAGGGTGCATCTTGAGGCGGGGATGCAGCAGATGGCAGCTTGTTTAATGGCCCCAAATGAGCAGGAGCCCGTTAGCTTCCAGGACTTCCTCAGTCCAGCCTTTGCCTGCCCTGGCTGATGTGGGTACCCAGGCTTGCACCCTTATTCCCAAAGACAGAACCCTCCAGGCGAGCATCTGCAGTCCAGGGTTAAAGGAGGGGGAGCATGTGTCCCAGGGACTGATTTGTTTATGCAGATATGGCTGGAGCCCAGAGTCCAGGGCCACGGGCGTCTCTCTGCTCACTCGTGGCACTTAATTCAGATTACTTCCCTCTTATGAAAAGCCAATTTGCCAATTATCCTTGAAATATTTGATTAGGTGGCTTTCACCTAAGGTGCTCTGCCATGAGCTATGGCCTTCTGAAGTCCGGTCTCTTTGGAAGATGGGGATGGGGCTTGGCCGAGAACCACAGATACAAGCCAGCTGTTTCTCCCACAGGGGCCACACACCCTTGAATCTGCATCTGGAGAGTGTGAGTTTTAAGAAGTAATGATGACAGCCATCAAGCTCCCATTTCCCGCTCCTTGCACCTAATTGCAGACACCTTGGGACTTCTAAACATTTGTGCACATTGAAGCCCCCATTCCCAGAGAGGCCAACTTTGTGAGTCTGAGTTGGGGCCCAGACATTTATGCTTTTTAGAGCTCCCAGATGAGTCTCAAATACATTCAGAGTCAGGGAGAGCTGATTTTATGCCTCCAGCATGCCAGAAATGGTGCACAGATTGGCAAAAACAAGATTGTGGATGGGGAAAGCCCTGCCTTTTGGTGACCAGGGCAACTATGCTCAGCAAGCTTAGTAATTCATTGAGGGTAGCTCAGAGTGCAGTTGGGGATGGAAACCATTCAGATGAGGTTATCTATGGGGCAAGGGATACCTAAGGGGTTTGCATTGGAACTGTAAAGAGAGGGAGGTGGCATACTGAGGACAGATGAGAGGAACCAGTGAGTAGTGAGTGGCCTTCCCTCTCCCCAGAGACAAGCATGGGGCCTCCGTGACTGGACCTGCCACTATGAGAATTCACGTTTACTAATGTTTAAAATCACCTTATTCATCCAATTTCTAATTTGTTTCTATGTATATAGAAACTATACATACACACATACATATGTGCACACTCACTACAAATATGTGATATGTGTGTGACACACACACACACACACACACACACACACACACACACACACACGGTGGTATAGTCTTCTGGACTATAGCCTCTGTGAAATCAAGGAGCTCTCGTAGTTAGCACCCACTAGGCCCGGTAGAACCTAATTACTTGATCTGTGTGTGTCACTGAACCTCTTTCTTTAGACTCTCATCAACCCTTAGGTCATCTCTCAGAGCTTCTGGAAGGTGGACTTTTTGGTTCTAGGTTGACAAGGGATTCATCTGACAATAGAGTCAAAGAATCAGCCATAGGAACAGAGCTGATAGTGTCCTTCCAAGAGCCGGCCCAGAGCATCTGATAAGACTACAGGGAGAGAGCAGAGCATGGTGAATCATACTGGGAAGAAATTCTCTTTGGTTAAGCTTAACATAGGTCATGTTATTTCCATGCTTGTCAACTTGACTGAATAATTTGCTTAAAATAAATGCCTGAGGATGGTAAGTTGCTACGTAAGGGGAATCAGGCAAGCTCTGGGCTCTGTGAACATGTCTGTTTCGGAGGGCCTGGTTTGGGTGGTGCAAATTTTGTAGTTGGGGAGGCAGTTTATGCGCTCAGACAGGCTCAATGTCTCCTTGGCATCAGCGCAAGGTTTCTAGGGTGCACGTTAGCCGATTCCCAAGGCAAACAGACCCCATCCATCAGGGAGGCTGGAAAGGAGCCCTGTATCTACCGTGTGTCAAGTTCTCGAACGTGAGCCAAATGAGTTAATATCCTCTCATGGTCACCTTTATTAAGCCTTTGTTAAGCTAATCTGGGCTAATGATGCGTCTCTGTCAGAGGTCTTTCAATAAAGTGAGTGTTCTTTCCAGACCCTCTCCAGAGAGGATGCTGTAGCTGCTTTGGAAGCGCAGGGAATGGCAGTGTCTGAAACACAAGTGATTTGGCCAATCCTTGCAGCAAATCTGGGGATTCCCATGGCAAACCCAGGGATCCACTCAATATTTGTGGCACAGACTTTGAGGATAGTATTTACTCTTTATGCAGGTACAATTGGGTGTTCTTTACTCTGTGGAGGGAGAATCAGTGAGTTCTGGATTAAACAGACAGAATGCCAGTCTCATCACCAAATGCCAGAGTCATGGCACAAAAACAAATGTAGTTTGTTTGGCTTAGTTCTGTGTGCCTCTACTGTTCACAAATAGTGTGTCTGGATTCAGGGAGGTCACCTTTGGTTTCTGGTGGTCCAAACCTTGTTGAGCTGGCTCATCCTGCTAAGAATCCAAAATTTTCTCTCTTTCCTCTGTTTGTCAAAAGTCTCTTTTTTGGCACCTAACCCCTTTTTTCCCTCATACAAAGCTGATCAGTTAATTTATATTAATACTGTAATGGTTTATGCAGTAAGTAGATCTTGAGATAGTTGTGGGTCCCTGCGTCCTGACAGTCACAGTAGATATATCCTAGTTTCTGGACAGTTTGTTTGGGGGGTGGGTGTCAGAATATCTGAACACTGAGGGAAGTCACTTGGGTGACAAGTTATGAGGGATTCCAAAGCCCTATTCTGCCAGCAGACTCTTCGTTACTTTCTCAGTGGTAAGTTTCCTGTGACTAGGGACTGGGGACAAGTTTGAGGTGGCAGATAGCAGGAGCTGTCTGCCAGTCATTCTTAGCTGAATCCTCCCAGAAGCCGTGAGAATTTGGAAGTGGATTCTTCCTGGGTGAGCTTTTGGATGAGGCTTCATTCTTCTCTGGCTGATTTGTTGTTGCATACCTTATTAGCACTTCAAGACTTAGAGTTATTTATTTTGGTGTATGAGTGATTTACCTGTGTGTATGCTTAATTGTCATGTGTGTGCCAAGTGCCCAAGGATATCAGAAGAAGGCGTCAGATTCTCTGGAACTGGAGTTAGGATGGTTTGAGCCTCCGTGGAAGTGCTGGGCAGGAGCAGCAGTTGCTCCTAACTACTGAGCCATATCTCCAGTCTCAATTATTCGTATATATCACTTGCAGAGGACAATGACTTTCAATGTGTCTATATGTGTGTGTGTGTGTGTGTGTGTGTGTGTGTGTGTGTGTGTGTATGTATGTGTATGTGTGTGTGATTATTTTCATTCCCTCAGTCACTGCCCACCATGCTGGCTGTTGTCTTCTTCCTGAACAGTGTACCTTTTGCTGTTTTGTCCTTTTTTTGTTAAATCCAGAATCTACCTATGAGGGAAAACAAGCATGACATTTGTCTTTCTGAGTCTGACTTGTTTTATTTAACATGATGATCTTCAATTCCATCCCTTCTTCTATAAATGCCGAGATTTCATTTTTCTTCATGGCTGAATAATGGTCCATGGTGTGCAGTGTCATACATTTCTTTATCCATCCAGCATGGCTCCACATCTGATGTGAAAGTATGCCTGTGGTGTGCTCACTCAGCAGGGTCCTCTCGAGGTCTGTAGACCTCTAGAAGTAGAAAAACTGAGTCATATGGTAGATATATTTTCATTTATGTTTTTCTTTGTTTGTTTTGAGATGGGGTCTCACTGTGTATCCTTGGCTGACCTGGAACCTGGAACTTGCTATGTAGATTAGACTGGATTTGAACACACAGAGACCTGTGTGGTGTCCACCTTTGCCTCCCAATTGCTGGGATTAAAAATGTGCACCACCATGCCTGAGTACTCTTGGTTTTTGGAGGAACATTTGTATCAGTTTCCACAGTGACTAATCTAACTCACATTCTAGCACCTGTGTATAAGAGATCCTTACCCCAGGCCCAGGAGAAGCACAAGTTAATAAAAACTCAGAGAGAGACTGGGGTTCAACCTGAAGATCCAAAAGCAAAGCAGCCAGCCGCTGGCTCCTCCCTTGACTTCAGTCTGCCTCCAGGAATCTCAGAATGAGACTGTGACTGAGAGCTGTCTCCTCCTGTCTTATAATCTTCTCCAGTTCTGGGATTAAAGGCTTGCACCACTGGGATTAAAGGCATGGATCACCCAGTTTCTATGGCAAACTAGTGTGGCTACTGGGATTAAAGGTGTGTGCTACTGTGGTCTGGTCTGTGAGGCTGACCAGCATGGCTGTTTTACTCTCTGATCTTCAGGCAAGCTTTATTTACTAAACTAAACATGAAATGCCACTGCACCTGGGTCCTCGCCAACATTTGTTTACTTGGTGCACGGGCCATCACGTGACTGCAGCATTCAGAGGGGTGCTGAGGCAGATGGATGCCTAGCATGCTCAGTCTGATCCACGGGAACCATGGGCCATCCCGTGATTAAGCCGCTGCATCTGTAGCCAGAGTTCTGTGGGAGTACAGAGTTTGCCACAGCGGTTCAGGGGCCTCGTTACCCATCAGAGGGTGCAGCGCCCGTTACAGAGACGCGCCTCTCTGACTACACACGTGATAGCAGGTAGTCGGGCGATGCTGTATGCGGGATATTTCTAGGATAGGCTGGGGAGCGCAGTTCTGGAATCCCTTGTTGAGGCTTCCCAAAAGTGTTACTTCACTCAGGTATGTGAGACTCTGTTCCTTGGTGTGATCTCTCTGCAGAAGGCCTGCCCGGCCGCTACCTAGACCCTTCCACCTTGTTCTATGGAGACAAGACACACCATGCTGCTTTCTCTTGAGGACGGCTATTTGAATGGCTCCATGTCTATTTGTCTGCCAACTACCTGTCTGTGACTCTACCTTCCTTATGAATCCATGTTCCTTCAGGACAGGAAGACGTGCTTTGACCAGACCGTAGGCCAGCATGGCTAAGAACATCACTTCAGAGGCAGGTTCCTTGATCTCTGGGACTTCCCTTTCCAGCTGTGTAATGAGATCTCTTCGGGTCCCAGCTTCCTCACTGCAAAGTAAGATAAGAGCATAGCACTCTCCATGGGGTTTCGCGGTGACTAAATGGGAGCCCTTGGTTCTCTGAGTAGTCACTAAATACTAGGTCACGTGAATCCATCAGTGTCAACAATTATTTCATTATTCTTTTCCTGAATTGCTTGACTTTTCTCAAAGTTCTCACAGCAGAGTTCAGGTCCCATCCCGGGACCTGTATCTTGGTATCAGACTGTGACTTTTTCACAGACATCAAGAATTGTCATCCCATGGTCGCTGTCTCTTTCCAGAGGTCGTGTTGTCTTTCATGAGGCCTTCTTCCAGCTCAGTCACCTTGTCATGAGAGTGGATCACTTCTTTCTCAACCTCAGTTTCTTCATCTCTAAGATGGGACTAACAGCAGCTCGATATTCCTGAGGGGGCTCTGGTCAGAACTAAAAGGATGGGAAGTAGAGAAGGGGTGAGGGACTGAGATCCCCGGATAAGGTCAGAAGGAAAACTGGAAAATGAGGACAGAGGAAGCCAAGGAGTGAAAAGGATGTTATGGTCCCTCGTCTTCTCTGTTTGGTCCCAGAAAGAGTGTTGATGCTCCTGTCTCCTAGTGGGACAGCGCGTGCCTGATACAGATCGAGGGGTTTTGTCCATTTCTGGGCTCAGAACAAGACAGCAACTGATAGGTATGTGCCAAACGAGTGTGTAAAACTAGGTTTCTGAAGACTCGAGATTCACACATGACAATATTCCCAAAGCACAGGAAGCTGGAGGGCTGACAATTGAAGACCAGCAGGCATATATATCAAATAGATAAATGCAGAAGACCTGTAATATAAAGAAATGTACAGACACATCATTATGAGACAAAGAACCTTAAAAAAAATCCCACTGAGTTCATTTTGTGTTGACCATTTACTGCTGGGCAGGGGACCTGGTCTTGGTATGGCTTGTATACTCAACGAGACCCATTGGAGAAAATGCACTTTTTTTCTTTACAAGTGGTTATCAATTAGAGATAGCTCCTGGGTTAGGGATGGGGGCTTGTGTCCCCTTCACTTCTCAGCTGGGATCCTGTGTGGCTTAGACCAAGGCACGCCCTGTGCATGCTGCTGTAGTCTTGCCAGCAGGCCTTTTAACCCGGATTCAAACCAGAATGCCACCATTCTGCGCTCACACTGGGATTTTGGTCTCAGCTATGACCAGAGGTCTGAGCCTAGGGGGTAGTGGGAGAGCTAGGTAGATGTGTTAATTCTGCTCTATGCAGGAGCAGAGCGGACAGTTTTGCTGACCACTTGAGCCTTCTCCTGGGGACTCAGGAGATGTTTGGATGGTGCCATGTTCATCACTCAGGAGCTGTGTAAGGGGGACCTCTGTTCAGGTGGCGACCCAAGGTCAGAGAGAACTCGGCTAAGGCCCAGACTGAAGCCCCAGCAGGCTGTAACCCTGCCTTGCAGTTGTCACACTGAATATGAATAGTAAGCACCACGTGACCTCCCAGAGCCAGGCCAAATGCCCTGGAAGGGTAGAGGTCTTGGTTGATTCATCTGGATCCTCCGTGGCAGGGCAGGAGAGGTCAGAGCTGAGTGAGTCACTAAGTCACTGCTGAATGTGCACCCTCGCAACAGAGAGTCAGGGAGCAAGCGCCAAGCTCCAGGCCTAGAAACCGCCAAACCTGGGGCCAGGCCAGTCACTTGGCCTTCTCTGGTCCTTGGTCCTTGATTCTGTTCCCTGTCAACTTAGACTGGGTGTGAAATTAAGGCCTTAGGAGCCATGTCAGGTTTCAATGTGTTTTGTTTGACCAGCATTAAAATGTAAAATTAAAAAATTCTGAATGCATTTAGGCAGGACCCAATTCTATCCAATGGTTCACAGAAGCATTCTCTGCTAGCATGTGTGTACTATCCACCCCCTCTGTGTGTGTGTGTGTGTACACGTGCGTGTGAGTGCATGCGTGCGTGTGTGTGTGCGTGTGTGTGTGCACACTTGTGAAACCTGTCAGCTCAAGGATACTTGGTTTGCTAACCCTGGCACTGGAAGACTCTGGAACTCATTTGCTTTGATGTGCTAACATCTTATAAAAGAAGAGGACTAAATAAATCGAGAAAAACAGAATAAAGGGAGCAGAGGAAAAAAATAAAAAGGAGGAAATGGGGAATGACAGACAGGTGGAGAAATATCAGCAAGAAAAAAAATGTTTTGTCCCAAAGAGTCACTCCCACCTGTCCTTTGAATCAAAAGCAAATCCATGGCCACTTCGGAGAAAATAAAATCAATAGACAGACACGAGGAGAGATTGAGTTATTCAGGCACAAGCAGAATGCCTGGTCGTGCTTGAGTCCAGGTATGCACCCACCTCTGCTTTTTTCAAGCAAAAAGACTTGAGCTCAAAGTCAGCAGCCCCCTCAGATGCCGCGCTAGGGAACAGTTCACCTGGCCACGGTGGTCCCCAGGTCTCCACACCCCTAGCCCAGGAGGAGCAGGAGGCCGGCAACGGAGGCGTTGGCCGTGGTGCTGAATCATTAATGCTCATTTCAGTTATCCTTAGCTTCAGCAGAAATATGACAAAGCAATCCCAGATAATGAAATCAGCCACATTTTCTGCTGCTCGCAGCAGGTTTTCAGGGGGCAAATTTTGCCCCCACAGTCAAGGCGCTGATTGAGTTACATGTTTGTGGGGGGAGCATGGCTGCCCGTGTTATCGATTGGTATGTAGTACACAGATTAGAGGGACCCGAGGCTCTTTATTACTGTGGGTCAGTGGCTGCTCAGAGCCAGCTGGGCAGAGGGGCGGACTCTGCAGAACCAGCCAGCTGTCATTTCTGAGACAGACTCTGGGGAATGGCAGAGGCCACACAGCCTCAGTCCAACCTGACAAATCTTTCCCATCCCTGCATCTATCTGTCACAGAAGCGTCGTGGTTTGAGTGGCATTTGGGCTTGCGGAGGTGCTTTAATATAAGGGATGAGATACGAGATCCTGCAGTTCTCCCTTCCTCTCTGCCACCCTCCCCCCTCTCGGCTATGTAGTATTAATTTCTTTTTCAAAATCAAAGTAACTAGAAACTAAAGTTATATTCAATCATCCAGCAACTCCAGAGCCTCAATCTAGAGACAGTTGATCTGTTGCAGGCCAAGGAACACTCAGGCAGGTGGGCATGCTTCGTTTTCTCATGCTGAACAAATAACCTCCATGTGATTAAGACATCCACTTTGGTTGCCTATTCATTAAAATTAGGAATGTGACAGAAGTCAGAGTCAGGGGCTTTGGACGTATTAGACCTGCAGGTCCCAAGCCTTCCGTAGACAATAGTCAGGGTCAGGGTAGATTCTTAGTTGTTACTACGATTTCTCTCATTGTTTTGTACAGTGCTATTGAATACAGCCAAAATAAGAAAAAAGAAAAACTGAAATAAACACACCACCATATACCATTTCCTGATTTCCTGGTGCCAGGATGCAGGCAGAAGAACTTGACAGATTTTGTCATAACTGTAACTGGGATTCTCACAACATCATTTCTTAAGGCATTCATCTTCAAAGTGTTATTTCCTTTTGAAATGCTTCACCTGGGTCATGGGTCTTTCATTACTCCAATCTTAAATCTGCGCAGGAAATAAGAGCACTCCCATTCAAAGAATAGAAAATAGAAATCATTTTCGGTCTGTAGAACAGGTACAGTGACTAGGTTAACGTCGCCCTGGAGGGTGGGGCAAGCTGACCATAGTCGTGGGAGTGGTACAGACACATTAGCTCAGATAAGCTTCTGTGGACTAGCCTGTGGTGATTGGCACCAGTAGTGGTTTAAGTGTTAGCTATCGGGTAAAACTCTCAGCCAGTATTTGAGGACTTGGTCATTGCGTATTGAGCCATTCACATGGAGTTTGGGGACACTATCAACCCCTTTTCATCTCTTATCCAAGGGCACTTTATTTGAGACAAGGTGTCATGTGGCTCAAGCTGGCCTTGAACTTGCTATGTAGCTGAGGCTAGCCCTGAATTCCTGTGCTGGGATTCCTGGCATGTATCAATATGCTTAGCTTAAACCAGTGTTTCTTAAACTTTTCCACACATGATCCACTTTCACCTGAGAAATTTTCATGGGACTCTGGGTATGCGTCTAAAACAGGCCTACAATTCAAATACTTGCTGATAATAAATCATAAAGAGATTTGTTTTAAATAATTATTTGCTATGCTTATATTTTTTCCATTTGTTAGAGATGAAAGCAAATTTGCTTAGCAATGAGTGTACTTCTTTATTTTTACGTCAAGGATTAAATCTTGGCTAAACAGTTTATACTGCAAGGGCACAGGGCATCCTCAACATTTTTCAAGTTGATGGCTATTTTGATTTTATGAGTGTCAGTGCTGAGAATGTCACTTCACATCAATGCATAGCACAAAATGACAGGGGTTTGTTTGGGGCCATTTCAGAAATAGCTGGAAAGTTTTTCCTAATCTGGTCAAAATTCATTTAACATTTTAAAAAATGAAATTCAAGTCAGAAACCTAAACAGCATTCCCCCCTTCTCTCTCTCTCTCTCTCTCTCTCTCTCTCTCTCTCTCTCTCTCTCTCTCTCTCGGGGGGGGGGCATGTGCACCACAGTGTACATTTGAAAACCAAATGACAGATCTTTATTTCCCCCCCCCCTTTTTTTCTTCTTTTTGAGACAGGGTCTTACTCTCTAAGTCTGGATGGATTAGAATTTGCTAGACCAGGCTCCTTTTTTTCTTCTTTTTGAGACAGGGTCTTACTCTCTAAGTCTGGATGGATTAGAATTTGCTAGACCAGGCTGGCCTTGAACTTGAAGAAATCCAAGTACTGCCTTCCTGGTACTGCCCCCAAAGGTATGTACCACCACCATGCCCAGATCCTTCCATCCAATGAAACTCAGGGACAGACCTCAGGCATGGTGGTTAGTACCTATCTGCTGAGTCATCAGCCACCCCTGTTTTCAGGGTTTCCCCCCTTCAGTTACATGTCTTTATCTGGGTCATGGCCTGTAGTTTTGGAAGCTGGAGACTCATCTGGGGTATTTGTCACAGGGCACTCTCCTCTACAGTCTTCTTAGGACTCTAGGGCTATGGATGTCAAGTGCCACCAGCGTGGGCACCAGCATGTCTTTTTGTGGGGTGGAGTTGAGCAGTTGGTCTTGAGGCCAGGCATTCCCCTACGTCATGAATCGTGCAGGTAAAATGGCGATGAACAAACATGAAAGCATCCTCTCTGAGGAACTCGGAACCTGAGCTGGATGCAGTGGCATTCACTTGTAGCTCTCATGACTGGTCAAGCTGACGCAGGAGAATTGCTTGAATCTA
Source organism: Microtus ochrogaster (assembly GCF_000317375.1). Classification (NCBI taxonomy): domain Eukaryota; kingdom Metazoa; phylum Chordata; class Mammalia; order Rodentia; family Cricetidae; genus Microtus; species Microtus ochrogaster. The sequence goes on from NW_004949113.1 coordinate 3,232,654, forward strand.
GGACTCGGGGACCCCGTCTGGACAACATAGTCTCTTAGGGGAAAATGGATTAAAAGCTCAAAACTGGTCCATTGACTCACTGTCATTTGGTACCCTAAAAATGGCTCTGGCAAAGCCATCAGCGCAGAGACAACAAAACAGGAAGAATCTCAAATAAATGGCTCTAGATCACATCTCTCCTGGAGGGAGCTCACTCTCTGGAGGACTCCACCAGCCCTTGGCCTCAGGCAGATGGGCTCTGGCCCTTCTCAGCCCCATGGGAGCCCGCTCTCTTTGCTAATCCTGTTCCCTAGCCTCCTGTGCCAGTGCCTCTGTGGATCCGGCTGGCAGGCCACATCCTTTGGTCAGCATGGTCCTCTGGCTGCCTCTGGGTGGTCAGCCTCACTGGCCCCTCAGAAGCACCTCGTCCCTTTCCGCTCCCTGCTGCTGCTCTTTATCAGTGACTCAGAGCATCTCTGGCTTTTATCTTCTCCCTGTGAACATTATTGTCCAGTTCATCCTAAAATAGCCAGACTCAGCCATCCCATAATACCTAGTCCTGGTCACTCAAAACAGGGCTGGCAGGGGCTCTGGGCTCTTCTGCCTGTCCCTTTCTCTCCTGCGGTAAGCACACCTCTGACTCCAGTCAGTGCTTCCTCCGGATTCATGAGTTGGCTGCTTGTGCAGCATCCCCAAATCCTGTCAGATAGATCTCTGCAGAGCTGTCAGCACAGACAGGGGAACGGCTGGGCCGAGTCCTCAGAGAAGCAACTGCAGACACCAGATTTATCACCCAGCCTGGCCCCTAGAGCAGCATCCTGACCTTTAGAATAGAACAGAGGTCAGCATGTGTGGCTTCTTAATTAATTTATTTATTGCTTTTTAATATTTATTTATTTATTTATGTACGTTTTTCTGTGAGAGACCTAAATGCTAAAGGTGCTGCCTCCAGAGATCCTCTCTCTCCTTTGTCCTTTGTGGTGAATGAAGAACTCTGTCCCCCTTCTCCTTGGAGACAATGGAGAGCCTGGTGTTGGAACTTGGGAGGTGAGGGACACTTTGGCTCCCCAAGGAAGGAGTGAACGGGCCGCTGGCCTTGTGGAGAATTCTTGGCCACTGCAGAGGAATATGGATTGCAACCTGTCCCAAGGGGTCACTCTGGGTTAATTTTAGCTGCTTCCATGCCCACGCGTGGACCACACATTTTTCCTCCTTAGCCATGTCCAAGGCTCTCATCTCGGGCAGGCTCAGCACCTTCCCAAGTGAAATTGAGACGTGTGCTTATGACAGCATATCTCCATGAAGACGGATCGCTCTCCCTCCAAGGTCAAAGCTCCTGCTGGCCAGCCTCTTTGGCGAATGATTTTGTCAAACAGGGCAGTGCACAGCAGACAGCCAGCTCTCCAGCCTCTGGCCACTCCACTCGTCGGAACCTTTCTGTAGATTCTGTGCCCCGTGGAACGTTTCTCTTTCCACAGTCTCTCTGTGCCTCCCCTGACATCCTCAGGCCCCAACACAGAAGGATGAATTGGCAAAGTATCAGAAGTGATGACAGGAACCCAGAAGGCAAAACAAATCTGAAAAAAAAAAATAAAAAATTTCTCAGTCATTTTGTAAGGCAAGAGTTATGGTGTCTCGTGAGATTTTTTTTTTTTTTTAACAGACCCACAAAGACATTGCCTGCTGTTCCTGTCCATTCTGTTTGGCACAGACGCTAATGAGGAGGGCCTGGCATTTGGTTTCTGCTAGCCAAGGCCTATGGCTGCCACTCCTCATGGCTGTGTTTATTGCATGTTTGTTACTAAGTTCCTGCTATTGACCCAGGTGAGGGACTATGAAAAAGAGAGAGAAATAAGCAGGAAATAATAAACCAAGAAAGCCTTACAAAGGCTGGGCTAGTGGAGAGCCTTTTACACAGCCTCGGGTGTTTCTGCATCTTTGATAGTCATGTCCTTCAGGAATGTTCTCTCCCTTCAGCGTGGGATGGATATACTTCTCAGGAACAAAATGTCGCCAATACGATGGCCAGCACCACCAAGACAGGAAGATGATTAGTGTCCTGTCACCAGTCTCACATCCCTGACGGAAGCCAGCTGCCACGAGAGTGAGGGCCTAGGAGAGGCCGAAGTGAGGCAGCGAATATTGGCAGCCAACAGCAGAGGAAACCCTGGGCCTGGTGACCAGCTTCACCAGTGAGCTCAGAGAGATGACCACAACCCCAGGCAACCCTTGGCTCCCTCCTGAGAGACACCGAGCAAAGCCCAGCGGAGACAGGAGCCTCAGTTAGGCTGCCATAGGGTCCTTTCTCCCCACAGAAACTGGGTATTGATTCATAAACTGTTTAATTCAGGGTGGAATTTTCACACTGGAATGGGTTACCAATGCCGGCAGCAGATGGGATTTTCTGATAAGGACTTAAGACAAGTGGCTTGAACAGAGTGTATTGCTCCTGGTAGCGGGTCTGACACTCTGGCAAGGAGGGTAGGCTGGGTGCAGGATGTTCAATTAGAAGCTGTAGGCCAGGGAGGAAGCCCACACATGCCCTGCCTGTATTTTTTACGCCCTCTGTCTTTTTTCTTCAGCTGAGCCTTGGAAAGTAGGCATCAGATCCCTGTCCCGTTGTCAGGGGCACCAAGGCAGCTTTTAATCATTAGCCAGGGGCAGGGTGGGAAGGGGCAGGGTGCGGATCGGAGCCAAGATTTTCCTACATATAGATGTTGTGGATTGGTCGGCTTTGTAATGTCACGTGACTTTGTTCAGCCACTTAGCAGACGGCCCTTGCTTTCTGGCAATGTTCTCAGGACTCGTGGCTCCTTTGTTCTGGCACAGAGAGCCGGCACTGCCAGCAGCTTCACTGGGCTCTTACTCATTTGAAGGCAGCGTGGTTTGGAGGAGTCTGTCATTACAGTTTCCACATGAAAGTGAAGACCAGACACGAGGAATGGCTCTCGGGCATCTCTGTAAGGGCTACAAGGAGATGCTGAATTCTGGGACCTCGGCTTCAATTCACACCTTTCCCCAGCCTGCCTTGCTGTGGGTCCTGAACCTTTGGAAAAGCTGAGAGTCCTCCCTGGAGTCAGTAGTCTGTTCTCCTAGGCCAGTTTTCGGGCGAGCCTGGCCTTTCTAAGTCTCTGATGATCAAGTTGGGGTGCCTGTGTGTATGAAAGCTCTCGCCTAACAGCTGAGCAGGGATTGTTTATGATGCATGACCATCTTTAACTTCACAGTTTCCGCTATTAGCTTCATTTAAATAACTAGACTTTCTGGTTCATTACTCTTAAGAACTTGAGAGACAGGCACAATTTGCAGGCCGTGTATGTCTCTCAAAGTGAGTGACTGATCTTCCAGCATCTTCTCAGTCTACTGCCATTTAGTCTTTGTTTAAACATTACTTCTACAGAAAAAACTCGTCTGACTTTTGGTCCTGAATTAGGCATCCCTATACATGCTCACATTGCAGTGCTCTGTGATGGTTCATTTTGGTCTTGAACTTGCCCTGTTGTCCCCCACCCCCCAGCCCCTTCTCAGACAATGCTCTGTGACTGTGACTGTTTTAGCTCTGATAAGGACAGGCAAAGACAACTCCCCCAGTGGGTAAAGTGCCTGTCATGTAAGCGTGAAAGCTAGAGTTCAGATTCCCGGAACCCGCATAAAGGCCTGGTGGGCACAGGAGCCCAAGTGTGACTCCAGCCTTTAGAAGGGTGATTCATGCAGCTGGCTAGCTGTGCCAGCAAGCTTTGGGCTCAGTTGAGAGCCTGCCTCAAATGATACGGTAGAGAATAATGGAAAAGATTACGTGCACACGTATGTAGGTGTACCTTTATACAGGTGTGTTCACGCACTTGTGAATGCTCACTACACATGATCTACACACCGCCCCCCCCCAAAAAAAACCCAGAGTCTTTTTATGGTGTAGCTTCTCTGATGGAGTCATACCTCAGATATCCTGTGAGTTAACCTTTTTCCTGAGATGCCAGGGAGAGAACACAGACTGCCTGCCCTCTGGAAGACCCCCATTGATCCTTGATGGTTGGATAAAGGGACTTCAGAGAAAGTCCTTCCTTGCCCTTTGCTTTGGAGAAAAGGAGGCTGGAGAGTTGGGGTGGGGCCTAGTCAAGGTCAGAAAGATCTTGAGGCTGAGTTTATAGTTGAAAGCTCTCAGCACATCAAATGTCACCTCCGCCATTCATTTCCCGAGCCCCTGAAACAGAATTTGGGGATATGGTAGGGACTCAGGGAATTTTTGCTGAATTAAAATAATGCTGTTTGATAGGATTGGGTTGTAGGTCAGTAATAAAGCATTTGTTTAATATAATTAAGTGCTAGGATCCCGTCTCTAGTATTTGTTTTTAAAGAAATGATGCAGTAATCTATCAGAAACTGTTACGGTTTAGATGCAAACATTCCCCAAGGGTTTGTGTGTTGAGAGCCTGGTGCCTAATGCAATGTTCACAATGAAGCTTGTAGGAAGCAATTGGATCACAGGAGTCTGACTCATCAATGATGGAGTCATAATTTAATATCAGCCCCTCTTTTCCTCTACCCCATTTCCCTCCCTCATTGCCCCCTCTCGCCTGCCTCCCGCCTTATGCTTCTACCACCATCATGCTCCATCTCCTCACGGAGCCACAGCCGTGGAACCAGCCAATCACTGATGGAGAATTCAGACACTGTGAACCAAGTCGACTTTTCCACTATCAGGTGCTTATCTTGGGTGTTTGCCACAGCGACAGAAAGCCGACTAACGGGAGCAGTCCCAGAGGATGGGACACCACCACACCGGACACTCTGAGCATCACAGTGACAACCATAGCGGACATGCATTAAGCACAAATATGTTTCCACGTGATTGTCTTTAACAGAGAATGTTTTACAAATTTGCCTGCCTTCTTGGCACGGGGGCCGCCTCCGTCATGGTGCTATTGCTATGATGAAACACCATGACCAAAGCAGGCTGCAGAAGAAAGAGCTTGTTAGGCTTCCACTTCCACCCTGTAGTCTATCATCAAAGGAAGTCAGGACAGGAACACAAACAGGGTGGGAACTTGAAGGCAGGAACGATGCAGAGGCCACTAAGGGGAGCTGCTTACTGGCTCGCTCCTCGTTGCTTGCTCAGCCTGCTTTTTAATAGAACTCAGGACCACCAGCTCAGGGATGACCCCACCCACAATGAGATGGGCCCTCCCCCATTAGTCACTAATTAAGAAAATGCCCTACAAGCTTGTCTGCAGCCTGATCTTGTGGAGATATCTTCTTAATTGAGGTTCCATCCACTCAGATGTCTTTAGCTTGTGTCAAGTTGATATAAAACTAGCTAGCATAGGGACCATGCTAATCATTTTTGTGTTAGTCTATTTTTAGCATGCGTGCTGTGGAAAGGAGACCCCCCATAAGGTTTTAAGTAAATCACATGGAAATTTCAAGACCTGACATAGGGACCGTTATTTTGCACATGGATTTTCTCACATGCAAGCAACACAGTAACTGATCTGTCCTGGTTTACTGGAGACTGTCTAGTCTTCAAACGAAAAGCACAGTGTTCTAGGAATAGCCCTTAAAGTTGAGCCAAATGGGGTGGTTAGTCATCAAGTAGGGGCAAGAGTCAGGGGGCTGTCACTCAAGAAATAGGAAGCCAGAGAAAGGTGAGAGAGGAAACCAGTGAGGAACCTAGGAACAATGAATTTCTTGATCACATTTGCAGGGGTGTATGCGTGTGTGTGTGTGTGTGTGTGTGTGTGTGTGTGTGTGTGTGTGTGTGTGTGTCGAGAGGAGGGAGGTGATAAGCTCATTAGTTTAAGTAAGAAACAAGATTAGGCTGCACAGGCCAGAGAGGGCTACCATAGAAGACAATTTCATCTGCTTCAGTTCATCCTTGAGCTCTGTGTGATGTGGTTACTGTTTCAGTGTGCCGGCTGAATCCTTCCATTGGACCGTTTCCCTTGTCAGGACTCCTGAAGGACTGATGGACAACTTGAGCCCCAGGTTTGGGGGACACTAAGCTCTGCGTGGCAGGGCTGCATGCTCATCTCCCCAGGATCTAGTCTTAAGACCTAGAGACTTCTCCAGGCAGGAAAGGCCAGCCCGCAGCACCCTGCCCCATAGAGATGTCACTGTGGGTTGCCCATGAAGTTGAGCGCATCTTTCTGGGACTCACGGTTTCTTGAGTTAACTATGATCACCTGCAGCACTGGTGGATGAAGACCCTAGGTTCTGATAAAAGTTTCTAGACACAGTTCCTCTTGGCTGCAGAAATACTCTGTGACTTCAGGCAGCAGATAAAAAGAACCTGAAAACCAAGTTCGCAATGGCCAATGCAGGGTCTTGAGGTTGATGGGAGATGGTAGGGTGGATTCCTGGCTGTTACAAAACAGAGCCTCATTCTCACAGGCCCCCAGGCGCTCTTGTATTGTAGAAGAATGTTTTGCATAGAGAAGGAGGTGGGACTGAGAAAGTTTTTCCTTCTAGTTTCCCACATTAAAGTCTGTCTCTCTATCTTTGACTCTGTCTCTCTCTGTCTCTCAGTCTCTCTCTGTCTCTCAGTCTCTCTCTGTCTCTCTCTGTCTCTCTCTCTCTCTGTCTCTCTCTCTGTCTCTCTCTCTGTCTCTCTCTCTCTGTCTCTCTCTCTCTGTCTCTCTCT